>NC_069502.1:836449117-836651617 GCF_027579735.1 Bombina bombina
AGCTAAAACTAGACATTTGCGGAAAGAGACAATGACATGGTTAAATCACATTCTATAAGTGACCATTTAAGCTAAGACATGCTACCTATGCGTATTTCGCATAAAGCAGACATTTGCTAGAATAAAAACAAAATGGTTAAATTGCATTCTCTATCCGGCCATTTAAGCTAAGACATGCTAAATATCTGTTTTGAGCTAAAACTAGACATTTGTTGAAAGACAATGACATGGTAAAACATAATTTATGTAAGAACTTACCTGATAAATTCATTTCTTTCATATTAGCAAGAGTCCATGAGATAGTGACGTATGGGATATACATTCCTACCAGGAGGAGCAAAGTTTCCCAAAACTTAAAATGCCTATAAATACACCCCTCACCACACCCACAATTCAGTTTAACGAATAGCCAAGAAGTGGGGTGATAAGAAAGGAGCGACAGCATCAAAAATAAGGAATTGGAATAATTGTGCTTTATACAAAAAAATCATAACCACCACAAAAAGGGTGGGCCTCATGGACTCTTGCTAATATGAAAGAAATTAATTTATCAGGTAAGTTCTTACATAAATTATGTTTTCTTTCATGTAATTAGCAAGAGTCCATGAGCTAGTGACGTATGGGATAGTAGATACCCAAGATGTGGAACTTCCACGCAAGAGTCACTAGAGAGGGAGGGATAAAATAAAGACAGCCAATTCCGCTGAAAAATTAATCCACTACCCAAATCAAAAGTTTAAATTTTTAGACTGAAAAAAACTGAAGTTATAAGCAGAAGAATCAAACTGAAACAGCTGCCTGAAGTACTATTCTACCAAAAACTTCTTCTGAAGAAGAGAAAACATCAAAATGGTAGAATTTAGTAAAAGTATGCAAAGAAGACCAAGTCGTTGCTTTGTAAATCTGATCAACAGAAGCTTCATTCTTAAAAGTCCAGGAAGTAGAAACTGACCTAGTAGAATGAGCCGTAATCCTCTGAGACGGGGATTAACCCGACTCCAAATAAGCAAGATGAATCAAAAAGCTTTAACCAAGATGCCAAAGAAATGGCAGAAACCTTCTGACCTTTCCTAAAACCAGAAAAGATAACAAGTAGACTAGAAGTCTTTCTGAAATCTGAATAGCTTCAACATAATTTCAAAACTCTTACCACATCCAAAGAATGTAAGAATTTCTCCAAAGAATTCTTAGTATTAGAACACAAGGAAGGGACAATAATTCCTCTACTAATGTTGTTAAAATTCACAACTTAGGTGAAAATTGAAAAGAAGACAGCAAAACCACCTTATCCTGATGAAAAAAACAGAAAAAGGAGACTCATAAGAAAGAGCAGATAATTCAAAGAACTGTTCTAGCTGAAGAGATGTTTAAAGGAACAATACTTTCCATGAAAGTAATTTAAATGTCCAAAGAAAGAATGCTCACACGGAAGAGCCTGTAAAGCCCTCAGAACCAAATTAAGACTCCAAGGAGAAATTGGCTTAAATGACAGACTTGATACGAACCAAAGCCTGAACAAAACAATGAATAACAGAAAGATTAGCAAATTTTTCTATGAAAACAGCACAGAAAAAGCAGAGATTTGTCCTTGCAAGGATCTTGCAGACAAAAACCCTCATCTAAACCATCCTGAAGAAAACTATAAAAACCTAGGAATTCTAAAAGAATGCCAAGAGAATTTATGAAAAGAGCATCAAGAGATGTAAATATTTCAAACTCGATAATAAATCTTACTAGACACAGATTTACGAGCCTGCAACATAGTATTAATCACTGAGTCAAAGAACTTCTATGACTAAGTACTAAGCGTTAAAACTCCATACATCAAATTAATAATTTGAGTTCTTGATGGAAAAAATGAATGTTAAGATATAAGGTCTGGCCTTAATGGAAGTGACCAAGATTGGCAACTGGACATCCGAGCAAGGACCATATACCAAAACCTGTGCGGCCATGCTGGAACCACCAGCAACACAAAAGATTGCTCCCTGATGATTTTGAAAATCACTCTAAAAAGAAAAACCAGAGGCGAAAAAATATAGGCAGATTGATAACTCCAAGGAAGTGTCAATGCATACACTGCTTCCGCCAGAGGATCCCCGGACCTGAATAGGCCCCTGGGAAGTTCCTTGTTTAGATGAGATGCCATCAGATCTGTTTCTGGAAGCCCACACATCTGAACAATTTGAAAAAACACATCTAGATAAAGACCATTCTCCCGGATGTAAAGCTTGATTGACAGAGATAATCCGTTTCCCAATTGTCTATACCTGGGAAATGGACCGCAGAAATTAGACAGGAGCTGGATTTAGTCCAAGCAAGTATCCGAGATACTTCTTTCACAGTCTAAGGACTGAGAGTCCCACCCTGATGATTGACATACGCCACAGTTGTGACATTGTCTGTCTGAAAAACAATAAACGTCTCTATCTTTAAAAAGAAGCCAAAACTGAAGAACTCTGAAAAATGCACGGAGTTCCAAAATATCGATTGGTAATCTCGCCTCCTGAGATTTCCAAACCCCTTGTGCTGACAGAGATCTCCAGACAGCCTTCCAACCTAAAAGACTCGCATCTGTAGTGATCATTGTCCAGGTTGAATGAACCGAAGAGACCCTTAGAACTATATGATGGTGATCTAACCACTAAATCAAAGATAGTTGAACATTGGGATTCAAAGATATAAAAAGTGATATCCTAGAATCCCTGCACCATTAATTCAGTATAAAAAACTGGAAAGGTTTATTATGAAAATGAGCAAAGGGAATCGAATCCAATGCTGCAGCCATAATACCAAAAACTTCCATGCATATAGCAACTGAAGGAAATAATAGAGACTGAAGGTTCCGACAAACGGAAGCCAATAAAATTGTCACTTGTCTGCTAGAGAAAAAGACATTGACACAATCTATCTGGAAACCTAAAAAAATGTGACCCTTGTCTGAGGAATCAAAGAGCTTTTGATAAACGAAAAGACTGAGCCAGTACCACGAGACCGTCCAAATAAGGAAAACACTGAGAACCTTGAAAAGATTCTTAGAGCTGTCGCTAGACCAGAAGGAAAAGCAACAAATTGGTAATGCTTGTCAAAAAAAGAGAATCTCAGAAAATGAAAATAATCTGAATGAAAACAGAAAATGAAGATATCCATCTATTGTATCTATTGTGAACAAATAATGCCATTACTGACCAAAAAGGCAGAATAGACCATATAAACTCCATTCTAAAAGATGGTATACTTATATGACAATTCAAAAAGAGTTTTCTGTTTTTGAAATAATGAATAGTTTTGAATAAAACCCCCAAATCCTGTTCCTGAAAAGGAACTGGTATAAATACTCCAGAAAACTCCAGGTCTGAGCAGCGCCTTGAGCCCCAACGGGTGACCAGCCGCGCTTCACAAGTACCGAATATATATAGGACTGAAACACCCTTCAGGAAAGTGTGAGCCTTACTGGAATAGCTGGAATATGTTAGAGAGAGAAAAAATACTTCTCACAGATGGTTTTACTCTGAAACCTATTCTGTATCCAAATCTAAGAAGTTTGGACCGAATTGAACCAAACAAATTTATTAAGAAAGTCTTAACCTGCCCCTTACCAGCTAAGCTGGAATAAGAACTGCACCTAAATGCAAATTTGGGGAGCTGACTTTGATTTTAAAAATGGCTTAAATTGAATGAAGAAAACTTCCAATTATAAACATGTTACTTGGGGAAGAATTTAGAATTCCGTTCCTTAGTAAGAAAATAAGCTTAATATTTAGCCTTAGAACTCAATCTTGCAGGCCAGAGTAACAGTTGAAGAATTGTATCAATTGTGAACCAAATAAATGATTACCTTGGAAAAAAAGAAATATGGAATTTAGAAATCAAATTAGCATTCCAAGATTGAAATCATAAAGTTATTCTAGCTAAAATAGCTAAAGACATAGATTAAACCTCATTTGCGAAAATATTAAAAAAACATTACGACACAAATGAAATTATTAGCATGTTGATCAACTTAACAATGCTAAACAAATCATAATCCAATACTTGTTGCACTAAAGTATCCAACCAGAAAGCTGAAGCAGTTGCAACATCAGCCAAATAAATTACAGGTCTAAGAAAAGTACCTGAAAATAAATAATTTTCATTAAATAAGATACAAGTTCCCAAGGAAAAAAATAAATACTATCTGCTATAGGAATAGTAGTATGTTAGCAAGAGTAGAGATAGTCCCATTAACTTGGGGGATCTTCCTCAAAACTTAAAACTAACTGCCGGCAAAGGATACAATTAAAAACCTTAAAGAAGGAATAAAAGAAATTCCCGGCCTATTCCATTCCGTAGCATTAGGAACTGGAAAAAAACCTCTGAAGAAACCACAGAAGGTTAATAAGCAGAATTTAAATGTTAGCTAGTCTTAATCAAAAGAACTAGTTACTTCAATATCCAAAATAATCAACACCTTTTCAACAAAAAAACGAATGTACTCTATTTAAAAATAAAAAAGTAGATTTGTTAGTGTCAATATCTGATGAAGAATATTCTGAATGAGAAAACACACCATCAGAGAAGGATAATTCAGTATGTTGTTGGTCATTTGAAACTTCATCAACTAAATGAGAAGTTTAAAAAAAAAGACCTAAAAATTTTATTAGAAGGCGGGATAGCAGACAAAGCCTTTATACTAGAATCAGAAAAATATTCTTATAAATTCCTAAATATATCTTGTACATAAGATGTAAAAAGAATAGCAATAGATAAGGCATAAATACTATGTATGTAAAAGTTTATCATAAAAACTTATTACAAACCATAGCTAAATATAAACATTCATAACATTAAAATAAATTAACTTAGCTTTGGTAGGACTGATATCAGTCATCAGGAATCCCTCAGTATTTTCTGATACAGAAACAGCTTTTGAAATATCTTGCAATATGTAATAGAAAAAAAACAACATATAAAGCAAAATTATCAAATTCCTTAAATGACAGTTTCAGGAATGGGAAAAAATGCAAAACAAACAAGCCTCTAGCAACCAGAAGCAACAAAAAAGTGAGACTGAAATAATGTGAAGAAAATGGTGCCAAGTATGACGCCCACATTTTTTTGTGCCAAGTAAGACGCCACACATTATTTGGTGCCAAGTATGACGCCCATATTTTTTGGCGCCAAAAATGACGCCCACATTTTTTGGCGCAAAAAAACGTCTGTAACACACATGCGTCAAAAAATGACTCAACCATGTGTAAACTTCCGGCGTCAACTATGGTGCCGGAAATGACAAAATTTTGCGCCAAAAAAGTTTGCGCCAAGAATGACGCAATAAATTGAAGCATTTTCTGCCCCCGCGAGCCTAACAGCCCGCAGGGAAAAAAGTCAATTTGAAAATTTTTGAAGGTAAGAAAAAATATTTATTCATACGCATTTCCCAAAATAATGAAACTGACAGTCTGAAAGAAGTAATACTGATTAACCTGAATCATGGCAAATATAAGTTTAAAACATATATTTAGAACTTTACATATAAAGTGCCAAACCATAGCTTTGAGTGTCATAAATAGAAATAAGATTTACTTACTCCAAGACACTCATCTACATATAGTAGATAGCCAAACCAGTACTGAAACGAGAATCAGTAGAGGTAATGGTATATATAAGAGTATATTGTCGATCTGAAAAGGGAGGTAGGAGAAGAAATCTCTACGACCGATAACAGAGAACCTATGAAATAGCTCCCCTAGAGGAAGACCATTGTATTCAAATAGGCAATACTCTCTTCACATCCCTCTGACATTCACTGCACTCTGAGAGGAAAACCGGGCTCCAGCCTGCTGCAAAGCGCATATCAACGAAGAATCTAGCACAAACTTACTTCACCACCTCCACGGGAGGCAAAGTTTGTAAAACTGATTTGTGGGTGTGGTGAGGGGTGTATTTATGGGCATTTTAAGGTTTGGGAAACTTTGCCCCTCCTGGTAGGAATGTATATCCCATACGTCACTAGCTCATGGACTCTTGCTAATTACATGAAAGAAAATTGCATTCTCTATCTGCCCATTTAAGCTAAGACATGCTACATATCTGTTTTGAGCTAAAACTAGACATTTGTTGAAAGACAATGACATGGTAAAATTGCATTCTCTATCTGCCCATTTAAGCTAAGACATGCTACCTATGCATATTTCGCATAAACCAGACATTTGCTAGAATAAAAAAAAAAAGGTTAAATTGCATTCTCTATCTGGCCATTTAATCTAAGACATGCTACATATCTGTTTGGAGCTAAAACTAGACATTTGTGGAAAGACATTTAAATGGTTAAATTGCATTCTCTATCTGCCCATTTAAGCTAAGACATGCTACATATGCGTATTTCGCATAAACCATACATTTGCTAGAATAAAAACAAAATGGTTAAATTGCATTCTCTATCTGCCCATTTAAGCTAAGACATGCTACATATCTGTTTGGAGCTAAAACTAGACATTTGTGGAAAGACAATTAAATGGTTAAATTGAATTCTCTATCTGCCCATTTATGCTAAGACATGCTACATATGCGTATTTCGCATAAACCAGACATTTGCTAGAATAAATAAAAAAAAAGGTTAAATTGCATTCTCTATCTGACCATTTAAGTTAAGACATGCTACATATCTGTTTGGAGCTAAAACTAGACATTTGTGGAAAGACAATTAAATGGTTAAATTGCATCCTAGAGCTGCACATTTTGCACATTACCCATTAAGACTACAGTGGCAATTGTCTAACTAATTAACCATGTTGTGCACAAGTACTCACCAACGAGCCACCCAGGTGGAAACTCTCTGTCCTCAAACTGCCGCCACAGGGACGACTGTCTGAGGATGCGGGCATCATGACAAGCCTCGCCGAAATTCACACACTCCTGCATAATCCGCATAAGTGCGTCACAAACAAACTACACGTTCAGACTATGGAAGTGTTTGCAATTTCAGAAGGGCTCATCATGTTGTGGAGCACGCAGCGCAATGTGGGTGCAATCTATTGCTCCCAAGACATTGGGCACTCGAGCAATAGCAAAGAATTCCCTCTTCAGGCAACTCCAATCACCATCATTCTGAGGGAATCCTATGTAACGCTTACTGACTCGTACCATGGCGTCCAGAAAGTTATCAAAAACCACCGAGAAGGTACTCTGAGCCAGGCCATGAATGTACACCTCTCCAGATTGAAAACTCCCGGAGGCCAGGACATGTATACAACTAAGCATCTTGGTCATACCAGGGATTGCCATACGTCTACGTGGCTCCATGTGAGGTCTAAGAACATCGTAAAGGCCAATGAGCTGTTCGCGATTGAGCCTATACTTGTCAAAAACCTCGAAGTCACTCATGTTGTCCAAGATAGGTCTCACCCTATGAACACGAGGACCTCGAACCAAACAAGCCCTTTGTCTCTCTTGGAGCCGCCAAGCCCGCCTGATTCTTTTGAACACTACTTGTGCATGAGCACCAGCAGCATCCAACTCATCATCATCCATATTTGCCAAGCTAAGCAGCACAAAGCCAAACAGCAGAGCAAACGCACAAACACACAGGAGTAACAAGGTATGCAAAAACACAAAAGCGATTTGATACAATGTCGATCACAAGGGACGCTTTGGCCATGTTGTTTGGGGGATTTATAGTGCAATTAGTCCAATGGTAGTGAGTTTGTAATGATTGCTGATTGTATACACTTGTTTGTATGTGAGCGGCGTGAATGCTTTCAAAGTGGGCGTTTTTTTTTAGGTGTTTGCTGAAATTTTGTTTTCCCCCAATGAATCGCAATGTGAAAGTGTAAAATGTAACACATACAGTGCATCTTCGTAATGTTTGTTCATATGCGTAATAAATACTTAATAAACGCGATCTTATAGTAAAAAGCACACATCCACGCTAACATGAATGAAAGTGCATACTTGTGTATAATGGCATAGAATCTGATCGATCAATGTTGCTGCAATATTGTTTGTAAACGATAAAGTAACAGCTGTCATCTATAATATTGTATATATAAGTGATTGTCGAGATGTCAATATTGTACGCGTCCCTTTAAAATCGCAATAATACTGAAGATCTTCCATCTAACATCTCTAGTATTGTATATATAAGTGATTGTCGAGATGTCAATATTGTACGCGTCCCTTTAAAATCGCAATAATAATGAAGATCTTCCGTCTGACATCTCTAGTATTGTATATATAAGTGATTGTCGAGATGTCAATATTGTACGCGTCCCTTTAAAATTGCAATAATAATGAATATCTTCCGGCTGACATCTCTAGTATTGTATATATAAGTGATTTGCGAGATGTCAATATTGTACGCGTCCCTTTAAAATCGCAATAATAATGAACATCTTCCGCCTGACATCTCTAATATTGTATATATAAGTGATTTGCGAGATGTCAATATTGTACGCGTCCCTTTAAAATCGCAATAATAATGAAGATCTTCCGGATGACATCTCTAATATTGTATATAAAAGTGATTTGCAAGATGTCAATATTGTACGCGTGCCATTAAAATCGCCATAATAATAATGTTCCAAACTGTCGTTTACGTATATGTAGTATTGTAGTATTGAGTGCTAAACTTCTGAAAGGGGCGGTACAGTCCAAAAGCTGTAATGTGTATGGTTGAAGCTTCTAATGACGTCATCATATTATCAACCTGCCGGTGTAGTTATCAAATCCTCATTGTGTTGTTGTATTTTACTACGTTGTTATTGTGTGATGATTAAAAATATAAATGTGTACTTTGTGGTTGCGTGATGCGTGTTATGTACATATATACGTATATATTGTGATTCTCTCCCACATATGCTGACTTCTATAAAGCAGTATAGCATTGTTGTTCCTTTCCAAAAAGTGACAGCTGTAATATGTTCTAATGATGTTCTTATTGTACGTAATTCCTAATGGTATATTGTGAGTGAATTGTGATGTTAAAGGGACAGTAAATCCCTATTTGATGTTTCATGATTCATAGAGAGAATGTAATGTATTTTCCCCCCATCATATCAATGCACATGTATGAGTGAATGATAAAAGTAATGTATGTGCATCCATTAATGATCATGTGTTAAGCCTATGTAGATATGCTGTTCATGCAAGCATATGAGTTGAATAAATGAAATGCTATAATAAAGGTAAATAAGAGGTGTTTCCAATTGTCTACTGTTTGTGAGTAATGAAATGTTCAAATCATTTTTCTGTCCGCTTAAATCTGATGTAATTTATTAAATATATTTCGTATTGTTGATGGTGATTTGTAGTTGATGTAATGTAAATGTATAAAACAATTTGATGTTGTAGTGAATTTCACAGAAAAGTGAGTGACGTCATGGTCTTGTGTGAAAAAGTAGCTAAATTGTGTTCAATTCCTAATAAAAATCTTATTTGTGTATGTAATGTGCTGTATATTGTTTGTATGTATCGATTAGTGTGTGTATGTGATAATATTAGTAGTTAGATGTAGCTATATGAGGGTCTGTTCCCGTCTGTCTATGTAAGTCAATGGAGAATGGATTTGTGTGTTTTTTTCCAAACACCCGAGATCTAGTAACTTTGATCCGTTCTATTTTGACTATAAAATATGAAATATGAAAAATAAATATAGTGTAGTGTTTGTATGAGTGTAAGTGTAGTTTGTGTAATTTTTTTGTGTGATTCGTGGATGTTTTTCTTTGCGGTAGATGTTAACAACTGGGTCTGGGTTGACGTAAACTATTTCTGCGGAGACGGATATTTTTGTGGCGTAAGAGAAACTCGTAATACCAGCGGGCGGTAAAAAGCAGCGTTAGGACCGGCCAACGCTGCTTTTTTTACCCTAATGCCAAACTCGTGATCTAGGCGTTTGTTTTTTTGCAATTATGTCTTAAACTGAACCTGCCTCTGATGTTACCATAGGATTTGAGCTGCATGAACACATATCTTCCAAAACCAAGTGTGTTTGTTGTAATAAAGCTGATCTAAATTCTTCAGCTCAGTTATGGGGCTCTTGTTTTGACAAATTGTTAAATGCTGATAATATTTTTATGAGTACAAATACACCAACTGTTATTACATTTTAGTCTAATGTACATAGCATTACTGCAGAAATGTAAGCTTTTTTTGCTGCAGCTATAAAGAAGGCAATGACTGCTATTTTGCCTTCAAATAAATGTAAAAGGGTTTTGCAACATGTTCCTAAACCTAGTGAATTAAGTTCTGACCTTCAGCATACTGATGTATCCTCTACTGATGAGGTTTCCTCTGTTTCAGAGGATGCCACGTCAGACACAGATATAGACAAATATTTTTCTCTCTTAAAGGAAGTTTTGTTTACTTTGGCTATTGAGGAGTCTAAACCTCCTGATGATAAAGCTAGTAATCATCTAAATTCTGTATTTAAGACTAATGTTATTACTCCTGAAGTATTTTGTATTCTTTACGCTATCTCTAATGTGATTGCTGAAGAATGATCTTAGCCTGGTACCTCTTTTTACCCTTCTTCTAGGTTTACAAAATTGTATCCTTTACCTATTTAGAAACTTTGGGAAACGGTTCCTAAAGTTGATGGGGCAATTTCTACTATTGCCAAACATACTACTATTCCAATGGAAGACTATTTCTTTTAAGGATCCTTTAGATAAGCTTGAAAATTATCTAAGAAGGGCATATTTACATACTGGCTATATTCTTAGGCCGGTTATATCTATGGCTGATGTTGCTGCTGCTGCTTCAACTTTTTGGTTGGACAGTTCAGCACAGGAGTTGTCTTCAGATTCTGAATTATTTAACATTATTGTTTTACTTCAACAAACAAATCATTTTATTTGTGATGCTATATTTGATGTTATGAAGATCAATGTCAAATCCATGTCTTTAGCCATTCTAACTAGAAGAGCTTTATGGCTTACATCTTGGAATGCTGACATGGTGTCTAAAACTTTATTATTATCTCTCTGTTTTCAAGGTAAAAATCTTTTTGGTCGACAATTGGATTCTATTATCTCCACTGTTACTGGGGGTAAGCAAGTTTTTCTGCCCCAAGACAAGAAATGTAAGGGTAAATGTAAAGCTCCCAATCATTTTCCTTCCTTTCGTCAGAATAGAGAACAGAAAACCTTTTCTTCCCCTAAGGCATCTGACTCTAATTCGAGACCATCTCCGAATTGGAATAAATCGAAGCCTTATAAGAAACCAAATCCTGCCCCTAAACCTACATGAAGGTGTGGCCCTCAAGCCAGTTCTTCTGGAAGGGGGCAGACTAAAACTATTTCACAGAGTTTGGACAGACTCTGTCCAAAATCAGTGGATTCAGAATATAATTTCTCAGGGGTATCAAATCGGATTCAGAAAAAGACCTCCTTTGGGAAGATTCTTTCTTACCCATGTACCAAAAAAAAAACAGTAAAAGCTCAAACCTTTCTGAAATGTGTTTTAGATCTAGAACTCTCAGGGGTAATTATCCCAGTTCCACAGCAGCAACAAGGATTGGGATTTTTATTCTGGAAGGGGAAGGGGGCAGACTAAAACTATTTCAAAGAGTTTGGACAAACTCTGTCCAAAATCAGTGGATTCAGAATATAAATTCTCAGGGGTATCAAATCAGATTCAGAAAAAGACCTCCTTTGAGAAGATTCTTTCTTACCCATGTACCAAAAAACAGTAAAAGCTCAAACCTTTCTGAAATGTGTTTCAGATCTAGAACTCTCAGGGGTAATTATCCCAGTTCCACAGCAGCAAAAAGGATTGTGGTTTTTATTCAAATCTATTCATTGTACCAAAAAAGTAAAATTCTTTCAGACCAATTTTGGATCTGAAAATTTTAAATTGTTTTGTAAGAGTCTCAACTTTCAAGATGGTGACTATAAGGACTATTCAGCCTTTTGTTCAGCAAGGTCACTTCATGTCCACAATAGACTTACAGGACGCTTACCTTCACAATCCGATTCATCCAGATCACTATCGTTTTCTGAGATTCCCTCCTCTGATGTTCATGCTCCCGCCCTCCTCCGTGCCTTCTATGCCCGTTTCCCCAATAAGTCTTTTGTCCTCCCGTGGGGGAGGGGTCGTTGAGGGGAGGGTACTGTCAGGGTTTTTTCCCTGTTGTGTTTGCCATGTGCTGCTAGCAGCCATTTTACTCACCTCTCTTCCTGACTATGGTGCATTGTGGGGGATGCTGCTCAATTCCTTCACTTCCTTTTATGGCCAAACTGCTGTGCATCAATCCATGTGAGACAGGATGCAGTCTCAGAATTGTGATGTCATCACTTATTATTTAAAGGGCCTCTGTTCAGTATGCTTTGCCTTTGCGTTGTCTGAGACCTGTTTGTGAGAGTTCCTGTTTATTACCTGGCTGCTTGACGTCCTTCCTGGTTCCTGATCCCTGGCTGTTTTCCTTGTTCCTGATTCCGGCTCGTCTGACTATTCACTTTGGCTCCTGACTTGGCTCGTCTGACTACCAGCTCTGGTTTTGATTCCTGGCTTGTTATTTGACTTGTGGACTTTTTATTATTTTTTGCTATTAATAAAGGTGTGATTATTTTTGCACTTCTCGTCTGATTCCTGGCACCCTGACAGCTATATATCTGTATGTATAATGTGACATATACTTTGAGCCGATATATCTGTGTGTTATAATGTGACATATACTTTGTGGAATTGTGCCATATATCTGTGTGTTATAATGTGACATATACTTTGTGGAATTGTGCCCTATAGCTGTGTGTTATGTGACATATTGTGGAATTGTGCCCTATAGCTGTGTGTTATGTGACATATTGTGGAATTGTGCTCTATAGCTGTGTGTTATTATACATATACTTTGTGGAATTCTGCCCTATAGCTGTGTGTTATGTGATGTATACTTTGTGGAATTCTGCCCTATATCTACAACTAAATGTGTGTTATCTTATGTGACGTATACTTTATTCACTATACATAGGGGGATATTTATCAAGCTGTCAACCGCAAATACGCTGGAATTCCACAGAGTAATTGTGGTGAGCTTGATTCGACCTAGTTATCAAAGCCTACAGACCGACAAAAGTTGAAATCTGTGACATAACATACGATCCACCGGTCTCAATCCAACACAGATCGATGCTTACGTCATTAAAGATGTTCCGAATATGCATTGGGCACTATTTGACACTTTTTAAAAGTTATCAAATTTCTAACAGGTACGCTCGCGGCTATTCCGGCCCAGCGTACCTGGTTTTCAATCTACCACCCTGGAGGCCGCGGATGCCATAGGAATCAATGGGAGTCTGAAAGCAGCGAAAGCTTATGTTCGATGATGCCAGATTTCCCATTGATTTATATGGTAGAAAACCAGTAACGTTAATACCTAACATCCTAATATAATTCCCGAGTCTAAACGACCCTAATCTTCCGCCCCGACATCGCCGCCACCTAAATAATATTATTAACTCCTATTCCACCGCTCCCCGACCTCGCTGCCACTAAATATAAAGTTATTAACCCCTAAACCTCTGGCCTCCCACATCACTACCATTAACTAAACCAAACCTATTAACCCCTAAACCTAACAACCCGCTAACTTTACATTAAAATTACAACATTCCTATCTTATAATAAATTAAAACTTACCTTTAGAATTAAAATAAACTATATTAAACTATTAATTAACCTACCCTAACTAATATACTAGGAACAGCCAATAGGATGAGAGCTGCTAAAATCCTATTGGCTGATTGGAACAGCCAATAGGATTTTAGCAGCTCTAATCCTATTAGCTGATTGGAATCTTTCAGCCAATCTGAATGCAAGGAACGCCATCTTGGATGACGTCACTTGCATTAAAGATCCAGTTTACGGCGGCGACCATATTGAAGAGGAGCTCCGCGCTGGATGTCTTCAGGATGGACCCGCTCCACGCCGGATGTCTTCAGGATAGACCCGCTCCGCACCGGATGGATGAAGATAGAAGAGGCCACCTGCATGAAGACTTTGCCGGATGGATGAAGATGGAAGAGGCCGTCCAGATGAAGACTTCTTGCCAGCTGGGTGGATCCTTCAAGCAGAACTTCAAAAACTGTAAGTGGATCGTCGGGGGTTAGTGTTAGGTTTATTTAAGGGTTTTGTGGGTGGGTTTTATTTTTAGAGTAGGATTTGGGCAGGTAAAATAGTTAAATGCCCTTTTAAGGGCAATGCCCATACAAATGCCCTTTTCAGGGCTATGGGGAGCTTAGGTTTTTTAGATAGGCTTTTTATTTGTGGGGGTTGGTTGGTTGGGTGGTGGGTTTTAATGTTGGGGGGGTGTTTGTATTTTTCTTTAGAGGTAAAAGAGCTGATTTCTTTGGGGCAATGCCCCGCAAAAGGCCCTTTTAAGGGCCATTGGTAGTTTATTGTAGGCTAGAGTTTTTTTTTTATTTTGGGGGGCTTTTTATTTTGATAGGGCTATGAGATTAGGTGCAATTCTTTTTTATTTTTAGTACTGTGGGTTTTTGTTTTTTTTGTAACTTACGCCTAGATTTAGAGTTCTGCGTTAGGAACCCTTAACGCTGGTTTGGACGGCTAACGCTGGTTTTTACCGTCCGCTGGTATTTACAGTCAGTCAGGAAAGGGTCTAACGCTCACTTTCCAGCCGCAACTTTTCCATACCGCAGATCCCCTTACGCCAATTGCGTATCCTATCTTTTCAATGGGATCTTTCTAACGCTGGTATTTAGAGTCTTGGCTGAAGTGAGCGTTAGAACTCTAACAACAAGACTCCAGCCGCAGAAAAAAGTCAGGAGTTAAGAGCTTTATGGGCTAACGCCGGTTTATAAAGCTCTTAACTACTGTGCTCTAAAGTACACTAACACCCATAAACTACCTATGCACCCCTAAACCAAGGCCCCCCACATCGCTGCCACTATAAATACATTTTTTAACCCCTAATCTGCCGACCGCACACCGCCGCCACCTACATTATCCCTATGTACCCCTAATCTGCTGCCCCTAACATCGCCGACACCTACATAATATTTATTAACCCCTAATCTGCCCCCCCCCAACGTCGCCGCTACCTACCTACACTTATTAACCCCTAATCTGCCGACCGGACCTCGCAGCTACTCTAATAAATGTATTAACCCCTAAACCGCCTCACCCCCGCCTCAATAACCCTATAATAAATAGTATTAACCACTAATCTGCCCTCAATAACATCTCCGACACTTAACTTCAAGTATTAACCCCTAATCTGCCGACCGGACCTCGCCGCTACTCTAATAAATGTATTAACCCCTAAAGCTAAGTCTAACCCTAACCCTAACACCCCCTAAGTTAAATATAATTGAAATCTAACGAAAAATAAATAAATCTTATTAAATAAATTAATCTTATTTAAAGCTAAATACTTACCTGTAAAATAAACCCTAATATAGCTACAATATAAATAATAATTACATTGTAGCTATTTTAGGATTTATATTTATTTTACAGGCAACTTTGTATTTATTTTAACCAGGTACAATATCTATTAAATAGTTATTTACTATTTAATAGCTACCTAGTTAAAATAATTACAAAATTACCTGTAAAATAAATCCTAACCTAAGTTACAATTAAACCTAACACTACACTATCAATACATTAATTAAATAAACTACCTACAATTATCTACAATTAAATAAACTATACTAAATTACAAAAAAAACAAACACTAAATTACAAAAATTAAAAAAAGATTAAAAGAATTTTAAACTAATTACACCTACTCTAAGCCCCCTAAAAAAATAACAAAGCCCCCCAAAATAAAAAAAATGCCCTACCCTATTCTAAAATAAAAAGTTAACAGCTCTTTTACCTTACCAGCCCTTAAAAGGGCCTTTTGCGGGGCATGCCCCAAAGTCATCAGCTCTTTTGCATTTAAAAAAAACATACAATACCCCCCCCCCAACATTACAACCCACCACCCACATACCCCTAATCAAACCCAACCCCCCCTTAAAAAACCTAACACTAAGCCCCTGAAGATCTCCCTACCTTATCTTCACCACGCCGGGTATCACCGAACCATCCAGAAGAGGGTCCGAAGTCTTCATCCTATCCGGCAAGAAGAGGACATCCAGACCGGTAGACATCTTCATCCAGGCGGCGTCTTCTATCTTCATCCATCCGGCACGGAGCGGGACCATCTTGAAGCAGCCGACGCGGATCCATCATCTTTCTTCCGGCGACTCCCGACGAATGAAGGTTTCTATAAGTAACGTCATCCAATATGGCATCCCTCGAATTCTGATTGGCTGATAGGATTCTATCAGCCAATCGGAATTAAGGTAGGAAAAATCAGATTCAAGTTCAATCCGATTGGCTGATCCAATCAGCCAATCAGATTGAGCTCGCATTCTATTGGCTGATCAGATGAAGATGTATTGGCTGATTGGATGAAGATATCTACCGGCCGCCTGGATGAAGATGTCTACAGGTCCAGATGTCCTCTTCTTGCCGGATAGGATGAAGACTTCTGACCCTCTTCTGGACGGATCGGTGATACCCGGCGTGGTGAAGATAAGGTAGGGAGATCTTCAGGGGCTTAGTGTTAGGTTTTTTAAGGGGGGTTTGGGTTAGATTAGGGGTATGTGGGTGGTGGGTTGTAATGTTGGGGGGGGGGGTATTGTATGTTTTTTTTAAATGCAAAAGAGCTGATTTATTTGGGACATGCCCCGCAAAGCCCTTTTAAGGGCTGGTAAGGTAAAAGAGCTGTTAACTTTTTATTTTAGAATAGGGTAGGGCATTTTTTTATTTTGGGGGGCTTTGTTATTTTTTTAGGGGGCTTAGAGAAGGTGTAATTAGTTTAAAATTCTTGTATTTTTTAATTTTTTGTAATTTAGTATAGTTTATTTAATTGTAGATAATTGTAGGTAGTTTATTTAATTAATTTATTGATAGTGTAGTGTTAGGTTTAATTGTAACTTAGGTTAGGATTTATTTTACAGGTAATTTTGTAATTATTTTAACTAGGTAGCTATTAAATAGTAAATAACTATTTAATAGCTATTGTACCTAGTTAAAATAAATACAAAGTTGCCTGTAAAATAAATATAAATCCTAAAATAGCTACAATGTAATTATTATTTATATTGTAGCTATATTAGGGTTTATTTTACAGGTAAGTATTTAGCTTTAAATAGGAATAATTTATTTAATAAGATTTATTTTATTTCATTAGATTTAAATTATATTTAACTTAGGGGGGTGTTAGGGTTAGGTTTAGACTTAGCTTTAGGGGTTAATACATTTATTAAAGCAGCGGCGATGTTGGGTGCGGCAGATTATGGGTTAATAAATATAATATAGGGGTCGGCGATGTTAGGGGCAGCAGATTAGGGGTACATAGCTATAATGTAGCTTGCGGCGGTGTACGGAGCGGCAGATTAGGGGTTAATAATAAAATGCAGGGGTCAGCGATAGCGGGGGCGGCAGATTAGGGGTTAATAATTTTAAATTAGGGGTGTTTAGTCTCGGGGTACATGTTAGGGTGTTAGGTGCAGACTTAGGAAGTGTTTCCCCATAGGAAACAATGGGGCTGCGTTAGGAGCTGAACGCTGCTTTTTTGTAGGTGTTAGGTTTTTTTTCAGCTCAAACTGCCCCATTGTTTCCTATGGGGGAATCGTGCACGAGCACATTTTTGAAGCTGGCCGCGTCCGTAAGCAACGCTGGTATTGAGAGTTGAAGTGGCGGTAAATTATGCTCTACACTCCCTTTTTTGAGCCTAACGCAACCATTCAGAGAACTCTCAATAACAGGTGCGGGGAAAAAAAAACACGCGTAGCTAACGCACCCCTTCCAACGCAAAACTCTAAATATAGCCGATAGTGTGTGTTTGTTTTTGTAACTTAGCGTTTGTTGTTTTTTTTTTGTAATTTAGTCATTTTTAATAAGGTTAAATAGTATATTTAAATAATTTATAAATAAAAGCAATAGATAGAGGCGCCAATGGTGCAGATCAATGGTGATTCGGTAACACTAATAGCCAGTGATATACAGGGTACTCACATGTGTTGAAGGCAATCACTTATGCCTATAGAGACAGGCTGGATTTTAACAGCAATCCAGCTGGCTGATCCAAGGTACAATGGCAATGTGTGGGTGTCAGAACGTTAACACTCTACAAGTAACATAGCAAAATACCATACACAGCACTCAGAGTGGATTTACATAAAAACATATTTATTAACCCCTTAATGACCGGACCATTTTTCAATTTTCTTACCCTTAATGACAATGGCTATTTTTACATTTCTGCAGTGTTTGTGTTTAGCTGTAATTTCCCTCTTACTCATTTACTGTAACCACACATATTATATACCGTTTTTCTCACCATTAAATGGACTTTCTAAAGATACCATTATTTTCATCATGTCTTATAATTTACTAAAAAAAAAATAATAAAATATGAGGAAAAAATGGAAAAACACACTTTTTCTAACTTTGACCCCCAAAATCTGTTACACATCTACAATCACCAAAAAACACCCATGCTAAATAGTTTCTAAATTTTGTCCTGAGTTTAGAAATACTCAATGTTTACACGTTCTTTGCTTTTTTTGCAAGTTATGGGGCAATAAATACAAGTAGCACTTCGCTATTTCCAAACCACTTTTTTTCAAAATTAGCGCTAGTTACATTGGAACCCTGATATCTGTCAGGAATACCTGAATATTCCTTGACATGTATATATTTTTTTTTAGAAGACAACCCAAAGTATTGATCTAGGCCCATTTTGGTATATTTCATGCCACCATTTCACCGCCAAATGCGATAAAAAAAAAAAGTTCACTTTTTCACAAAATTTGTCACAAACTTTAGGTTTCCCACTGAAATTATTTACAAACAGCTTCTGCAATTATGGCAGAAATTGCTGTAAAAGCTTCTCTGGGATCCCCTTTGTTCAGAAATAGCAGACTTATATGGCTTTGGTGTTGCTTTTTGGTAATTAGAAGGCCGCTAAATGCTGCTGCGCACCACACGTTAATTATGCCCAGCAGTGAAGGGGTTAAATTAGGTAGCTTGTAGGGAGCTTGCAGGGTTAATTTTAGAGATCAGCCTCCCACCTGACACATCCCACCCCCTGATCCCTCCCAAACAGCTCTCTTCCCTCCCCCACCACACAATTGTTCCCGCCATCTTAAGTACTGGCAGAAAGTCTGCCAGTACTAAATAAAAGAGGTTTTTTTTTTTTTTAAATAAAAATAATATTTTAGCTGTGATGGACCCCTGCCTTAGCCCCAACCTCCCTGATCCCCCCTCCAGCTCTCTAACCCTCTCCCCTACCTAATTACCGCCATCTTGGGTACTGGCAGCTGTCTGCCAGTACCCAGTTTGGCCCCAAAAACCCCCCAAAAAGTATTTTTATTTTATTTTTTACTTAAAAAACTATTTCTGTAGTGTAGCAGCCCCCCACAATACCCCCACCCCCACCCCCTCCCAGATCCTTTTATATTTTTTTTTTAAAAAATTCCCTTTTTTTCCCCTTTCTGCCCTCATTCATTGGTGTCAGTGTGGCTAATGGGTGCACGTGCACGTGCACGCGCGCCCCGTGCACATGCACGCTCACGTGCACACGCGCGCATCGTGCACCCGGCGGACACTGGCACTATCGCTACCGGTGCAGAGAGGGCCACAGAGTGGCTCTCTCTGCATCGGAGGCTTGTAAAGTGGTATTGCAGGATGCCTCCATATCGAGGCATCACTGCAATACCCTCAGAGCTGCTGGAAGCATTTGTGATGGCTTCCAGCACTCTGTTTGACAACTGACGTACCAGGTACGTCCATTGTCATTAACTGCTTGTTAATGCATGACGTACCTGGTACGTCAGTTGTCATTAAGGGGTTAAAACATATAAAAAAGTTTACCACTCATCTCAGTGCCAGATTATATACGGTTTGTAAGGAAACAATGCAACGTATTTCTCAGATATACTGTTTCCTCAGGCATTATTTAAATAATTTAAGTAGGGTTAGGTTTTTTTTAATATGTAATATAGTTAATTTAATTGGTAGTTTAATGTAATTGTAGTATAATAGGGTAGGTTAATTAATAGTTTAATATAGTTTATTTTAATTCTAAAGGTAAGTTTTAATTTATTATAAGATAGGAATGTTGTAATTTTAATGCAACGTTAGCGGGTTGTTATGTTTAGGGGTTAATAGCTTAATTTAGTTTATGGCGATGTGGGGGCTGGTGGTTTAGGGGTTAATAGGTTGAGTTACTGGTAGCAATGTGGGAGGCGGGATAGGGGTTTCAGCGGGGTCCGGGAGCGGCGGGATAGGGGTTTATAAATTTATTTCGGTGGCGGCGGGGTCCGGGAGCAGCGGGATAGGGGTTAATAACTTTATTAGAGTTGCGGTGGGGTCCGGGAGTGGCAAGATTGGGGTTAAACATTTAAGTATAGTGGCGGCGTTTAGTGACAGGGTATAAAGTTGGGAAAAAGCCGAATAGCAGCAAAATCGATGACTGCCAGTTAACAACAGTCCAATGCTCATCGCCCCATACTTGGTGCGCAGCTTTTTGCCGTCTTTTTTTTATAAATATGGAGATTGTATTGAGGTCCGCAGCCATGATGTTAGGCAATGTTAGGCGAGTGAATTGGTGCCGGCGAATGCAGAATAGTTGAGGCTTTGATAAATATCCCCCATATACTTTGTGCACTATAGCTATCCCTAAATGTGTGTTATGTGACTTGCCCTTTGTGACCTATAAGTTAGATCAATGATCATCCAATGCAGCAATAAGCAATTTAGTCACTGTCAGTATACATACTATACTGATTAACTTTCTTTGTTGAATAAGGCTAGCTACAACCAGTTTTATAGAGCCTGAGTCTGCCATCAGTAATCAGAATGTATAATGATTCAGTTGTTTATTTCTGACTTGGACGATCATTGTTGATCTTCTCTTCTCTATTTTTTTGTTGTCGTTGTTGAATAAGGCTAGCTACAACCAGTTTTATAGATTTAGAGTCTGCCATCAGTAATCAGTATGTATACCGATTGAATTGCTGCCTTGGATGATCATTGTTGATCTCTTCTCTAACTAATGTTTATTTTGTTGAATTAGGCTAGGTAGCTACAACCAGTTTTATAGATTCTGAGTCTGCCATGTTTCACTGTCAGATAACAGTGTGAGTTGAGTTGTATATAATGCAGATTAATTAGAATACACAGATATGCTGTCTGCTTTATGAATTATTGTGTTGGAAATGTTAAATGTTTTTGTGACTTAAATGGACACTGAACCCAAATTTTTTCTTTTGTGATTCAGATAGAGCATGCAATTTTAAGCAACTTTCTAATTTACTCCTATTATCAAATTTTCTTCATTCTCTTGGTATCTTTATTTGAAATGCAAGAATGTAAGTTTAGATGCCGGACGATTTTTGGTGAACAACCTGGGTTGTTCTTGCTGACTGGTGGATAAATTCATCCACCAATTAAAAAGTGCTGTCCAGAGTTCTGAACCAAAAAAGCCTAGATGCCTTCTTTTTCAAATAAAGATAGCAAGAGAATGAAGAAAGATTGATAATAGGAGTAAATTAGAAAGTTACTTAAAATTGCATGCTCTGTCTGAATAACGAAAGAAAAAAATTGGGTTCCGTGTCCCTTTAAACAAGTAATATACTTGCCTTGTTTGGTATATGGTTAAATAAGAAATGGTGAGCTGGGGAGGAGTGGGCCTCTTTGCCCTAAAATGCCCGGGCCTTTTCTTTCATGTAATTGGCAAGAGTCCATGAGCTAGTGACGTATGGGATATACAATCCTACCAGGAGGGGCAAAGTTTCCCAAACCTCAAAATGCCTATAAATACAGCCCCACCACACCCACAATTCAGTTTTACAAACTTTGCCTCCTATAGAGGTGGTGAAGTAAGTTTGTGGTGGATTTCTATGATTTCTTCTATGATAAGCGCTTCTAAGCATTCTGAAGCCCAGTTCCTCTCAGAGTACAGTGTTTGTCAGAGGGATGTGAAGAGAGTATCGCCTATTGATTTTTATGGTTTCCCTCGCGGGATATCTTTTCAAGGGTTCTCTGTTATCGGTCATAGGGATTCATCTCCTACCTCCCTTTTCAGATTGACAATATAGTCTTATATACCATTACCTCTGCTGATACATTTTCAGTACTGGTTTGGCTATATATGGATGGCTGTCTTTCGGTAAGTAGGTCATTATTTAAGACACTCTCAGCTATGCTTTGGCGCTTTATGTATTAATATAAAGTTTTAAATATATGTATTTTACTTATATTTGCCATGAGTCAGGTCTATGTGTATTTCCCTTTGCAGTCCAGCAGTTTCGTTATGGGAATCATGTTTTAGGAAGTTTGTCTTACCTGGGTTATAGTCTTTTTTTCAATTTGACTTGTTTTTTCTTGGAAAACTTGCGGGCAAATTAGGCTTGTGAGGGCGCAAAATTCTGTTATTTATTGCGTCATTCTTGGCGCGAGAATTTTTTTTGCCGCGAATGTGCCTCTGTAATGACGCTAGTTCATCATTTCCTGCTGCTTAGTTGACGCTAGGTTATTGGCGTGAAATTGTGTTGTTATGACACGAGTTGCGTCATTTCCGGAAGTTTGTTGGCCCCAAAAAAATTCTCAACTTCCTTTTGCGTCATGCGTCATACTTGGTGCCTAAAATTTTTTGCTTTTTTTGCCAATTTTAGCATTTGCATTTTTTCACATTCCTGAAACTGCTAAATGTGGAAGTAAGATATTTTTGTTTAAATGTTATTTTTTATTTTTCTACATTTTACAAGATTTCTCAATCTGATCCTGTCTCAGATGCTGCTGTAGGAACCATGCTGCCTGAACACAGTTCTACCAAAGCTAAGTGTATGTAAGCTAGTGGAGATTATATCTCCATCTGTAGTATGTAACAGTAGTCATGATAAGCTTTTGCATGCAGAAAAGGTTTCTATTAGTGCTAGTACAGTATCTGTTGTTCCTTCAACATCTAAAATACATGATATCCCTGTTAATATGAAAAATTATATTGCTGATGTGATACAGAAGGCTATGGCTGCTATACCACCTTCAAATAAACGTAAAAGGTCTTTTAAAACTTCTCACTGATGAAATTTGTAATGACCGGCAACATACTGATATATCCTCCTCTGATGAGGATCTCTCTGATTCAGAAGATCCTACTTCAGACACTGACACTGATAAATCATCTTATCTTTTTAAGATTGAGTATATTCATTCTTTGTTAAAAGAAGTGTTATTAACTTTGGATATTGAGGAGTCTGGTCCTCTTTAAATTCTGTATATAAACCTCCTGTGACTACTCCTGAGGTTTTTCCAGTTCCTGATGCCTCTTGAGGTTTCAAAACTCCTTGTGCTGTCAGAGATCCCTAGACAGCTCCCCAACCTGAAAGACTTACATCTGTTGTGATTACAGTCCAGGTTAGACAAACAAAAGAGGCCCCTTGAACTATATGATGGTGATCTAACCACCAAGTCAGAGATAGTCGAACATTGGGATTTAAGAATATTAATTGTGATATCTTTGTATAATCCCTGCACCATTGATTCAGCATACAAAGCTGGAGAGGTCTCATATGAAAAACAAGCAAAGGAGATCACGTCCGATGCTGCAGTCATGAAACCTAAAACTTACATGCACATAGCCACTGAAGGAAATGATTGAGACTGAAGGTTCCAACAAACTGAATTTTTTTATTTGTCTTTTGTCTGTTAGAGACAGAGTCATGGACACTGAATCTATCTGGAGACCTAAAAAGGTGACCCTTGTCTGAGGAATCAAGGAACTTTTTGGTAAATTGATCCTCCAACCATGTCTTTGAAGAAACAACACTAGTTGATTCATGTGAGATTCAGCAGAATGTAAAGACTGAGCTAGTACCAAGATAGCGTCCAAATAAGGAAACACTGCAATACCCTGTTCTCTGATTACAGAGAGTAGAGCACAGAGAACCTTTGGTAAAATTCTTGGAACTGTCGCTAGGCCAAATGGAAGAGCGACAAATTGGTAATGCTTGTCTAGATAAGAGAATCTCAGAAACCGATAGTGGTCTGGATGAATCAGAATATGAAGATATGCATCCTGTAAGTCTATCATGGACATATAATGACCTTGCTGAACAAAAGGCAGAATAGTCCTTAAAGTCACCATTTTGAAAGTTGGCACTCTTACAAAACGATTCAAAATTTTCAGATAAAGAACTGGCCTGAATGAATTTTCTTTCTTTGGGACACTGAATAGATTTAAATAAAACCCCAGACCCTGTTCCTGAAATGGAACTGGTATAATTAACCCTGAAAGCTCTAGATCTGAAACACACTTCAGAAAAGCCTGAGCTTTCACTAGATTTACTGGAACGTGTGAGAGAAAAAAATCTTCTCACAGGAGGTCTTACTCTGAATCCTATTCGATACCCTTGAGAGACAATACTCTGAATCCATTGATTCTGGACTGAATCTGCCCAAATGTTTTGGAAACATTTTAATCTGCCCCCCACCAGCTGAGCTGGAATGAGGGTCACACCTTCATGTAGAATTGGGGACTGGCTTTGGTTTCTTAAAAGGCTTGGATTTATTCCAACTTGAAGAAGGTTTCCAATTGGAACCGGATTCTTTGGAGGAAGGATGGTCTTTCTGTTCCTTATTATGTCAAAAAGAACTAAAATGATTAGAAGCTTTAGATTAACCCTTAGATCTTTTATCCTGAGGTAAAAAAAACTCCCTTCCCCCCAGTGACAGTTGAAATAATTGAATCCAACTGAGAACCAAATACATTTCTACCTTGAAAAGAAAGAGATAGTAATCTAGACTTAGATACCATGTCAGCATTCCAATATTTGAGCCACAAAGCTCTTCTAGCTAAAATAGCTAAAGACTTGGGGGCCTAGTTATCAAGCCGTCAACCTCAAATACGCTGGAATTCCGCAGCGTATTTGTGGCGAGGCTGATTCGCCTTAGTTATCAAAGGCTCGAGACCGGCAAAAGTAGAATTTTGTGACGTAAGCATCGATCCGCCGGACTCAGTCCGACACAGATCGATTCTTACGTCACTCCAGGCGTCCCCTCAATTCCGATTGGCTGATAGGATTCTATCAGCCAATCGGAATTAAGGTAGGAAAAATCTGATTGGCTGATGGAATCAGCCAATCAGATTGAGCTTGCATTCTATTGGCTGTTCCGATCAGCCAATAGAATGCAAGCTCAATCTGATTGGCTGATTGGATCAGCCAATCGGATTGAACTTGAATCTGATTGGCTGATTCCATCAGCCAATCAGATTTTCCTACCTTAATTCCGATTGGCTGATAGAATCCTATCAGCCAATCGGAATTGAGGGGACGCCATCTTGGATGACGTCCCTTAAAGGAGCCGTCATTCGTCGTAGTCCGTCGGTGAAGAAGGTGGTTCCGCGTCGGCGGAAGGAAGATTCAAGACCCGGCTTGGAAGATGACTTCGCCCGGATAGAAGACTTCTTCAGCGCCTCTTTGAAGATGACATCGGCCGGATCGAAGACTTTTCTTCAGCGCCGCCTGGATGATGACTTCATCGGATGGAAGATTTCTTCAGCGCCGCTTGGAGGATTAACTTCTTCCGCTCCGGATGTCCTCTTCAGTTCCATCGGTGGCTCGGCTGAGTGAAGACGACTCAAGGTAGGATGATCTTCAGGGGATTAGTGTTAGGTTTTTGTAAGGGGGGTTTGGGTTAGATTAGGGGTATGTGGGTGGTGGGTTTTAATGTTGGTGGGGGGGTTGTATTTTTCTTTTACAGGCAAAAGAGCTGTTTTCTTTGGGGCATGCCCCCACAAATGGCCCTTTTAAGGGCTGGTAAGGTAAAAGAGCTTTGAAATTTATTTAATTTAGAATAGGGTAGGGCATTTTTTTATTTTGGGGGGGTTTGTTATTTTATTAGGGGGCTTAGATTAGGTGTAAGTAGCTTAAAATTGTTGTAATCTTTTTAACATGTTTGTAACTTATTTTTTTATTTTTTGTAACTTAGCTTTTTTTATTTTTTGTACTTTAGTTAGTTTATGTAATTGTATTTAATTGTAGTTATTTGTAGGTAGTTTATTTAATTAATTTAATGATAGTGTAGTATTAGGTTTAATTGTAACTTAAGTTAGGATTTATTTTACAGGTAATTTTGTATTTCTTTTAGCTAGGTAGTTATTAAATAGTTAATAACTATTTAATAACTATTCTAACTAGCTAAAATAAATACAAAGTTACCTGTAAAATAAATATAAATCCTAAGATAGCTATAATATAATTATTAATTATATTGTAGCTATCTTAGGGTTTATTTTACAGGTAAGTATTTATTTTTAAATAGGAATAATTTATTAAAGTATAGTGTAGTGTTAGGTGTAATTGTAACTTAGGTTAGTTTTTATTTTACAGGTAAATTTCTCTTTATTTTAACTAGATAGCTATTAAATAGTTAATAACTATTTAATAGCTATTGTACCTAGTTAAAATAAATTGAAAGGTACCTGTAAAATAAAAATAAATCCTAAGATAGCTAGAATATAATTATTATTTATATTGTAGCTATATTAGGGTTTATTTTAAAGGTAAGTATTTAGTTTTAAATAGGATTCATTTAGTTAATAAGAGTTAATTTATTTAGATTTATTTAATTAATATTTAAGTTAGGGGGGCGTTAGGGTTAGGGTTAGTCTTAGGTTTAGGGGTTAATAATTTTATTACAGTGGCGGCGGCGGCGTAGTGGGGGGCAGGATAGGGGTTAATAAATTTATTATAGGTGGCGACGGTGTAGGGGGGGCAGGATAGGGGCTAATAGGTTTAATATAGGTTGCGGCGGGTTCATGGAGCGGCGGTTTAGGGGTTAAACTATTTATTTAGTTGCGGAGAGGTGCGGGATCAGCAGGATAGGGGTTAATAATTTTATAATAGAGGGCGACGGTATAGGGGGGGCAGGATAGGGGTTACTAGGTATAATGTAGGTGGCAGCGGTGTCCGGGAGCGGCGGTTTAGGGGTTAATACATTTATAAGAGTTGCGGCAGGGTCTAGGAGCGGCGGTTTAGGGGTTAATACATTTATGAGACTTGCGGCGGGGTCTAGGAGCGGCGGTTTAGGGGTTAGTAACTTTATTTAGTTGCGGGAGGCTCCGGGGGCGCCGGTATAGGGGGTAGAACAGTGTAGTTTAGTGTGAGTGCTTAGTGACAGGCTAGCAATAAAGCTGGGAAAAAGCCGAAGAGCAGCGAGATCGGATGAGTGATAACTGTCACAGTCCGCTGCTCATCGCCCCGCGGCTTTTTGACAGCTTTATTTGATAACTTAGGCGTATTTTTTAAGGTCCGCGGCGGCGAAGGTAGGCGAGCTTAGGCGGGCGTATTGGGCCGGCGAAGCCAGAAAAGTAGACGGCTTGATAACTACCCCCCATAGATTTAACATCAATTTTGATGATATCAAAAATAGCATCACAGATAAAATGATTAGCATGTTGAAGCAAGCGAACAATGCTAGACAAATCAGGATTTGTTTCCTGTTGCGCCAAGCTTTCCAACCAAAAAGTTGATGCAACTGCAACATCAGCCATAGAAATGGCAGGCCCGAGAAGATAGCCAGAATATAAATACGTTTTCCTTAGATAAGATTCAAGTTTCCTTTCTAAAGGGTCCTTAAAAGAAGTACTATCTTCCATCGGAATAGTACTACGTTTGGCAAGAGTAGAAATAGCCCCATCAACTTTGGGGATTTTTTCTCAAAACTCCATACTAACTGCTGGCAAAGGATACAACTTTTTAAACCTAGAAGAAAGAATAAAAGTACCACCAGGCCTATTCCAGTCCTTTGAAATCATATCAGAAATAGCATCAGGAACTGGAAAAAAAGAAATTTATGCTTACCTGATAAATTGATTTCTTCTACGATACGACGAGTCCACGGATTTCATCCTTACTTGTGGGATATTATCCTCCTGCTAACAGGAAGTGGCAAAGAGCACCACAGCAGAGCTGTATATATATAGCTCCACCCTTCCCCTCCACCTCCAGTCATTCGAAAGAGAAAGGAAAAACTAGGAAGAGAAAGGAAAAACTAAAAGGTGCAGAGGTGACTGAACTAGTAAATAAAAATAATCTGTCTTAAATTGACAGGGAGGGCCGTGGACTCGTCATATCAGAGAAGAAATCAATTTATCAGGTAAGCATAAATTTCCTTTTCTTCTACAAGATACGACGAGTCCACGGATTTCATCCTTACTTGTGGGATACAATACCAAAGCAACAGGACACGGATGAAAGGGAGGGACAAGACAGAGACCTAAACAGAAGGCACCACTGCTTGAAGAACTTTCCTCCCAAAAACAGCCTCAGAAGAAGCAAAAGTATCAAATTTATAAAATTTGAAAAAAGAATGAAGGGACGACCAAGTCGCAGCCTTACAAATCTGTTCAACAGATGCATCGTTTTTAAAGGCCCATGTGGAAGCCACAGCACTAGTAGAATGAGCCGTAATTCTTTCAGGAGGCTGCTGTCCAGAAGTCTCATATGCCAGGCAGAAGATACTTCTCAGCCAAAAAGAAAGACAGGTAGCCGTAGCTTTCTGACCCCTACACTTTCCAGAATAAACAATGAATAATGAAGATGATTGACGGAAATCCTTAGTTGCCTGTAAGTAAAACTTTAAGGTACGGACCACGTCCAGATTATGCAACATACGCTCCTTCCTAGAGGAAGGATTAGGACATAAGAAAGGAACAACAATTTCCTGATTAATATTTTGTTCGAAACAACCTTAGGAAGAAATCCAGGTTTAGTACATAAAACCACCTTATCAGAATGAAAAATGAGATAAGGCGAATCACACTAACGCTGAAAGCTCAGAAACTTTTCGAGCAGAAAAAATAGCAACCAAAAACAGAACTAAATTCAAACTCCAGGGAGGAGTAATAGGTCTAAATACAGGCTTAATTCTAGATAGAGCCTGACAAAAAGACTGAACATCTGGCACATCTGTCAAACGTTTGTGAAACAAAATTGACAAAGCAGAAATTTGTCCCTTTAAGGAACTTGCTGATAACCCTTTCTCCAGTCCTTCTTGGAGAAAAGGCAGAATCCTAACTTTACTCCATGAGTAACCCTTGGATTCACACCAATAAAGAAACTTACGCTATATCTTATGATAGATTTTTCTAGTTACAGGCTTTCTAGCCTGTATCAAAGTTTTGATGACCGAATCAGAGAATCCTTGCTTCAATAAAGTCAAGCGATCAATCTCCACGCAGTCAGCTGCAGAGAAAGTAGATTTGGATGTTGGAAAGGACCTTGAATGAGAAGGTCCTGTCTCAAAGGAAGTTTCCACGGTGGCAGAGAGGACATGTCCACTAGATCCCCATACCAAGTCCTGCGTAGCCACGCAGGCGCTATCAGGATTACTGAAGCTCTCTCCTGTTTGATTCGAGCAATCAAGCGTGGAAGGAGAGGAAATGGTGGAAACACATAAGCTAGGCTGAACAACCAAGGCACTGCCAAGGTGTCTATCAGTTCGGCCTGAGGATCCCTCGACCTGGATCCGTATCTTGGAAGCTTGGCATTCTGTTGAGATGCCATCAGATCCAATTCCGGTCTGCCCCATCAAAAAATCAGTGAGGCAAACACCTCCGGGTGGAGTTCCCACTCCCCCGGGTGTAAAGTCTTAGGCCTAGATTTGGAGTTTGGCGTTAGCCGTGAAAACCAGCGTTAGAGGCTCCTAACGCTGGTTTTAGGCTACCTCCGGTATTTGGAGTCACTCAAAATAGGGTCTAACGCTCACTTTTCAGCCGCGACTTTTCCATACCGCAGATCCCCTTACGTAAATTGCGTATCCTATCTTTTCAATGGGATTTTTCTAACTCCGGTATTTAGAGTCGTGTCTGAAGTGAGCGTTAGAATTCTAACGACAAAACTCCAGCCGCAGAAAAAAGTCAGTAGTTAAGAGCTTTCTGGGCTAACGCAGGTTCATAAAGCTCTTAACTACTGTACTCTAAAGTACACTAACACCCATAAACTACCTATGTACCCCTAAACCGAGGTCCCCCCACATCGCCGCCACTCGATTCAATTTTTTAACCCCTAATCTGCCGACCGCCACCTACGTTATACTTATGTACCCCTAATCTGCTGCCCCTAACACCGCCGACCCCTATATTATATTTATTAACCCCTAACCTGCCCCCCACGTCGCAGCCAGCTACCTACAATAATTAACCCCTAATCTGCCGACCGCAAAGCGCCGCCACCTACGTTATACTTATGTACCCCTAATCTGCTGCCCCTAACACCGCTGACCCCTATATTATATTTATTAACCCCTAATCTGCCCCCCACAACGTCGCCGCCAGCTACCTACACTTATTAACCCCTAATCTGCCGTCCGCACGACGCCGCCAGCTACATTATCCCTATGTACCCCTAATCTGCTGCCCTAACATCGCCGACCCCTATATTATATTTATTAACCCCTAATCTGCCCCCCTAACATCGCCGACACCTAACTTCAATTATTAACCCCTAATCTGCCGACCGAATCTCGCCGCTATTCTAATAAATGGATTAACCCCTAAAGCTAAGTCTAACCCTAACACTAACACCCCCCTAAGTTAAATATAATTTTAATCTAACGAAATGAATTAACTCTTATTAAATAAATTATTCCTATTTAAAGCTAAATACTTACCTGTAAAATAAATCCTAATATAGCTACAACATAAATTATAATTATATTATAGCTATTTTAGGATTAATATTTATTTTACAGGTAACTTTGTATTTATTTTAACCAGGTACAATAGCTATTAAATAGTTAAGAACTATTTAATAGCTAAAATAGTTAAAATAATTACAAATTTACCTGTAAAATAAATCCTAACCTAAGTTACAATTAAACCTAACACTACACTATCAATAAATAAATTAAATACAATACCTACAAATAACTACAATGAAATAAACTAACTAAAGTACAAAAAATAAAAAAGAACTAAGTTACAAAAATGAAAAAAATATTTACAAACATAAGAAAAATATTACAACAATTTTAAACTAATTACACCTACTCTAAGCCCCCTAATAAAAGAACAAAGCCCCCCAAAATAAAAAAATGCCCTACCCTATTCTAAATTACTAAAGTTCAAAGCTCTTTTACCTTACCAGCCCTGAACAGGGCCCTTTGCGGGGCATGCCCCAAGAAGTTCAGCTCTTTTGCCTGTAAAAAAAAACATACAATACCCCCCCAACATTACAACCCACCACCCACATACCCCTAATCTAACCCAAACCCCCCTTAAATAAACCTAACACTAAGCCCCTGAAGATCATCCTACCTTGTCTTCACCTCACCGGGTATCACACCGATCCGTCCTGGCTCCGATATCTTCATCCAACCCAAGCGGGGGCTAGACATCCACTGAAGAAGTCCAGAAGAGGGTCCAAAGTCTTCATCCTATCCGGGAAGAAGAGTAGATCCGGACCGGCAACCATCATCTTCCAAGTGGCATCTTCTATCTTCATCCGATGAGGACCGGCTCCATCCTGAAGACCTCCACCGCGGACCCATCTTCATCCGGCGACGTCCAACTGAAGAATGACGGTTCCTTTAAGGGACGTCATCCAAGATGGCATCCCTCGAATTCCGATTGGCTGATAGGATTCTATCAGCCAATCGGAATTAAGGTAGGAATATTCTGATTGGCTGATTGAATCAGCCAATCAGAATCAAGATCAATCCGATTGGCTGATCCAATCAGCCAATCAGATTGAGCTCGCATTCTATTGGCTGATCGGAACAGCCAATAGAATGCGAGCTCAATCTGATTGGCTGATTGGATCAGCCAATCGGATTGAACTTGATTCTGATTGGCTGATTCCATCAGCCAATCAGAATATTCCTACCTTAATTCCGATTGGCTGATAGAATCCTATCAGCCAATCGGAATTCGAGGGACGCCATCTTGGATGACGTCCCTTAAAGGAACCGTCATTCTTCAGTTGGACATCGCTGGATGAAGATGGGTCCGCGGTGGAGGACTTCAGGATGGAGCCGGTCCTCATCGGATGAAGATAGAAGATGCCGGTTGGAAGATGATGGTTGCCGGTCCGGATCTACTCTTCTTCCCGGATAGGATGAAGACTTTGGAGCCTCTTCTGGACCTCTTCAGCCGCCGGAAGATGGATGTCTAGCCCCCCTTGGGTTGGATGAAGATTTTGGAGCCAGGACGGATCGGTGAACCTGGTATGGTGAAGACAAGGTAGGATGATCTTCAGGGGCTTAGTGTTAGGTTTATTTAAGGGGGGTTTGGGTTAGATTAGGGGTATGTGGGTGGTGGGTTGTAATGTTGGGGGGGGTATTGTATGTTTTTTTTTACAGGCAAAAGAGCTGAACTTCTTGGGGCATGCCCCGCAAAGGGCCCTGTTCAGGGCTGGTAAGGTAAAAGAGCTTTGAACTTTAGTAATTTAGAATAGGGTAGGGCATTTTTATTTTGGGGGGCTTTGTTATTTTATTAGGGGGCTTAGAGTAGGTGTAATTAGTTTCAAATTGTTGTAAGATTTTCCTTATGTTTGTAAATATTTTTTTATTTTTTGTAACTTAGTTCTTTTTTATTTTTTGTACTTTAGTTAGTTTATTTCATTGTAGTTATTTGTAGATATTGTATTTAATTAATGTATTGATAGTGTAGTGTTAGGTTTAATTGTAGGTAATTGTAGATATTTTATTTAATTAATTTAATGATAGTGTAGTGTTAGGTTTAATTGTAACTTAGGTTAGGATTTATTTTACAGGTAATTTTGTTATTATTTTAACTAGGTAACTATTAAATAGTTATTAACTATTTAATAGCTATTGTACCTGGTTAAAATAATTACAAAGTTACCTGTAAAATAAATATTAATCCTAAAATAGCTATAATATAATTATAATTTATAGTGTAGCTATATTAGGATTTATTTTACAGGTAAGTATTTAGCTTTAAATAGGAATAATTTATTTAATAAGAGATAATTAATTTCGTTAGATGTAAATTATATTTAACTTAGGGGGGTGTTAGTGTTAGACTTAGCTTTAGGGGTTAATACATTTATTAGAATAGCGGTGAGCTCCAGTCGGCAGATTAGGGGTTAATAATTGAAGTTAGGTGTCGGCGATGTTAGGGAGGGCAGATTAGGGGTTCATACTATTTATTATAGGGTTAGTGAGGCGGATTAGGGGTTAATAACTTTATTATAGTAGCGCTCAGGTCCGGTCGGCAGATTAGGGGTTAATAAGTGTAGGCAGGTGGAGGCGACGTTGTGGGGGGCAGATTTGGGGTTAATAAATATAATATAGGGGTCGGCGATGTTAGGGCAGCAGATTAGGGGTACATAGGGATAATGTAAGTAGCGGCGGTTTACGGAGCGGCAGATTAGGGGTTAATAATAATATGCAGGGGTCAGCGATAGCGGGGGCGGCAGATTAGGGGTTAATAAGTGTAAGGCTAGGGGTGTTTAGACTCGGGGTACATGTTAGAGTGTTAGGTGCAGACGTAGGAAGTGTTTCCGCATAGCAAACAATGGGGCTGCGTTAGGAGCTGAACGCTGCTTTTTTGCAGGTGTTAGGTTTTTTTTCAGCTCAAACAGCCCCATTGTTTTCTATGGGGGAATCGTGCACGAGCACGTTTTTGAGGCTGGCCGCTTGCGTATGCAACTCTGGTATCGAGAGTTGAAGCTGCGTTAAATATGCTCTACGCTCCTTTTTTGGAGCCTAACGCAGCCTTTATGTGGACTCTCAATACCAGAGTTATTTTTATGGTGCGGCCAGAAAAAAGCCGGCGTTAGCTTTTCGGGTCCTTACCGACAAAACTCTAAATCTAGCCGTTAGAAAATCCGCTTCCCAGTTCTCTACTCCTGGGATGTAGATTGCTGACAGATGACAAGAGTGGGCCTCCGCCCATCGGATTATCTTGAATACTTCTATCATCGCTAAGGAACTCCTTGTTCCCCCCTGATGATTGATATATGCCACAGTCGTGATGTTGTCCGACTGGAATCTGATGAATTTTGCCGAAGCCAACTGAGGCTACACCTGAAGCACAACGAATATTGCTTTCAGTTCCAGAATATTGATTGGAAGTAGAGACTCCACCAGAGTCCAAACACCCTGAGCCTTCAGGGAATTCCAGACTGCACCCCAGCCCAGTAGACTGGCGTCCATTGTCACTATCACCCACGAGGGTCTGCGGAAACAAGTCCCCTGGGACAGATGATCCGGCGACAACCACCAAAGAAGATTCACTGGTTTCTTGATCTAGATTCATCTGAGGAGATAAATCCGCATAATCCCCATTCCACTGTCCAAGCATGCACATCTGCAGTGGTCTGAGATGAAAGCAAACGGAATGATGTCCATTGCCGCTACCATTAATCCAATTACCTCCATACACTGAGCCACTGATGGCTGAAGAATGGACTGAAGTGCTCGGCAAGTATTTAGAATCTTTGATTTTCTGACCTCCGTCAGAAATATTTTCATGGCTACTGAGTATATCAGAGTTCCCAGGAAAGGAACCCTTGTCTGTGGAACTAGTGAACTTTTCTCTATGTTCACCTTCCAACCGTGAGTTATCAGAAAAGACAACACTGTGTCCGTGTGAGATTTTGTCAGATGATATATTGACGCCTGGATCAGAATATCGTCCAAATAAGGCGCCACTGCTATGCCTCGTGGTCTGAGAACCGCCAAAAGAGACCCTAGAACCTTTGTGAAGATTCTGGGAGCTGTGGCCAACCTGAAGGGAAGAGCCACAAACTGATAATGTTTGTCCAGGAAGGCAAACCTTAGCAACTGATGATGATCCTTGTGGATAGGAATATGAAGGTAAGCATCCTTCAAGTCCACGGTAGTCATATATTGACCCTCCTGGATCATTGGTAAAATTGTTCGTATAGTCTCCATCTCGAATGATGGGACTCTGAGAAATTTGTTTAGACACTTGAGTTCTAAGATGGGTCTGAAAGTTCCCTCTTTTTTGGGAACCACAAATAGATTTGAGTAGAACCCCTGTCCCTGTTCCAATTTTGGAACTGGACAAATTACTCCCAAAGTAAAAAGGTCTTTTACACAGCGTAAGAACGCCTCTCTTTTTATCTGGTTTGCAGATAATCTTGAAAGATAAAATCTCCCTCTTGGGAGAAAATCCTTGAATTCCAATTGATAACCGTGGGTCACTATTTCTAGTGCCCAGGGGTCCTGAACATCTCTTGCCCAAGCCTGGGCAAAGAAAGAGAGTCTGCCCCCTAATTGATCTGGTCCCGGCAGCGGGCTTTTTGGATTTTTTACCTTTATTCCAGTTCTGGTTGGATCTCCAGACTGACTTAGATTGCGTAAAATTCCCTTCCTGCTTTGTGGAAGAAGAGGAAGCGGAGGGTCCTCCTTAAAAGTTCCGAAAGGAACGAAAATTATTTTGTTTTTGATGAGATATCAGCAGACCAAGATTTGAGCCACAACACTCTACGTGCTAGGATAGCAAATCCTGCATTTTTCGCCGCTAATCTAGTAATTTGAAAAGTGGCATCAGTAATAAAAGAATTAGCTAGCTTGAGAGCCTTAATTCTATCCAAAATGTCATCTAATGGGGTCTCAACCTTAAGAGACTCTTCTAGAGCCTCAAACCAAAAAGCTGCTGCATTAGTTACTGGAACTATGCAAGCCGTAGGTTGTAAAAGAAAACCCTGATTATTAAATAATTTTTTTATTAGACCCTCTAATTTTTTGTCCATAGGGTCTTTGAAAGCACAACTGTCCTCAATGGGTATAGTTGTCCGCTTAGCCAGAGTAGATATTGCTCCCTCTACCTTAGGGACCGTTTGCCACGAGTCCCGAATGGCGTCTGATATGGGAAACATTTTCTTAAAATTAGGAGGGGGAGAAAATGGTATACCTGGTCTATCCCATTCCTATCTTATAATTTCCAAAATTCTTTTAGGAACCGGAAAAGCATCAGTGTAAGTGGGCACTTCTAGATATTTATCCATCTTACACAACTTCTCTGGAGGTATTACAATAGGGTCACAATCATCCAGAGTCGCTAAAACCTCCCGAAGTAACAAGCGGAGGTGTTCAAGCTTAAATTTAAAGGACATAGTGTCAGAATCTGTCTGAGGTAGTACATTCCCTGAGTCTGAAATTTCTCCATCAGACAGAAATTCCCTGACCCCCAACTCAGAACACTGTGAGGGCACATCAGAAATAGCTAATAAAGCATCAGAGGATTCAGTATTTACATTAATACCTGGCCTACTGTGTTTACCCTGTAACACTGGTAATTTAGATAATAGCTCTGTAAGGGTAGTTGACATAACTGCAGCCATCTCCTGCAAAGTAAAAGAATTAGATGCACTAGAGGTACTAGGCGTCGCTTGTGTGGGCGTTAAAGGTTGTGGCACTTGGGGAGAATTAGATGGCATATCCTGATTCTCTTCAGACTGAGAATCATCCTTAGACACACTTTCATTACCTAAAATATGTTCTTTACAGTGTAAGGCCCTTTCAGTACAAGAAGGACACAATGTAAGAGTGGGTTCCACAATGACTACTAAACACATAGAACACTGACTTTCTTCAATGTCAGACATGTTGAACAGACTAGTAATAACCACAACAGTCGTTAAATACTATATTTATTGAATTAAACAATATTTGAAAAAAATGTGTACTGTACCTTTAAAAAATAAAAGCGCTGGTTCTATTGGATAAATGGGGATGTTTCAGACCGGGATCTACCCAATAGGAGTACCATACCTTGATCAACATGCATTACACACTTAGATTCAAAAGCACTACCATGATAAGCTTATCCAGCTGTTGCTGGATATGTTGTCACCTTTACCCATGTTATATTCCCCCCCCCCTTTTTTTTAAAAATATAAATTTATGGTATAACCTACCTTCCTTGTCTTACATTGCTCAAGGGGATGTTTTCCCCCTTTCTCTTTTATGTCTCTTAGAGGGAGGTCTAGGACACCATATATGTTATGTTTTACATCATGATTGCGGAGAACTGAGATCTAATTTTTGAATATTTGAGTTATACAAGTTCAAAACTTTATTTGTTATGACAATGTGTTTTATTTTCAATTTGTTTGAAAACGTAATTGGCAAATTTTGATGTAAATGTACTTCATAAATCTTTGCAAACTTTAATAAAAAATATTTAAACATAAAAAATAAAAGCGCACAATTTTTTCCCCAACTGTTAGAAAACGCAAATAACGTTAAATAGATAAATACACTTATACATAAGTGCCAAAAATTATTGCACCCTAAGGCAAGGGGTGAAATTACCCTTTACAGGATGAATAAACAGAGAAAACTGTATGCACCTCGCCACAGCTCTGCTGTGGCGCCTACCTGCCCAGGGAACTGCATAACGACTCGACACCAATCTGGTCAGCAAAAACAAGGTTTGGGCCCAACCGGAGCTAAAGCCTGCTGCCTCTCTCCTCAAAGTAAACTGTGTGTCTAAGGCGTAAAAATTAGGCCACGCCCACTATGGACGTTGCATTAGCCGACTAAGCAACCGCATGGGAAGCGGTTTAGAATAAGCCATGTGGAATCAAAATAACATAATTTATGTAAGAACTTACCTGATAAATTCATTTATTTCATATTAGCGAGAGTCCATGAGCTAGTGACGTATGGGCTATACATTCCTACCAGGAGGGGCAAAGTTTCCCAAACCTCAAAATGCCTATAAATACACCCCTCACCACACCCACAATTCAGTTTAACGAATACCCAAGAAGTGGGGTGATAAGAAAGGAGCGAAAGCATCAAAAATAAGGAATTGGAATAATTGTGCTTTATACAAAAAAATCATAACCACCACAAAAAGGGTGGGCCTCATGGACTCTTGCTAATATGAAAGAAATGAATTTATCAGGTAAGTTCTTACATAAATTATGTTTTCTTTCATGTAATTAGCAAGAGTCCATGAGCTAGTGACGTATGGGATAGCAGATACCCAAGATGTGGAACTTCCACGCAAGAGTCACTAGAGAGGGAGGGATAAAATAAAGACAGCCAATTCCGCTGAAAAATTAATCCACTACGCAAATCAAAAGTTTAAATTTTTATAATGAAAAAAACTGAAATTATAAGCAGAAGAATCAAACTGAAAAAGCTGCCCGAAGTACTATTCTACCAAAAACTGCTTCTGAAGAAGAGAAAACATCAAAATGGTAGAATTTAGTAAAAGTATGCAAAGAAGACCAAGTTATTGCTTTGCAAATCTGATCAACAGAAGCTTCATTCTTAAAAGTCCAGGAAGTAGAAACTGACCTAGTAGAATGAGCCGTAATCCTCTGAGACGGGGATTAACCCGACTCCAAATAAGCATGATGAATCAAAAGCTTTAACCAAGATGCCAAAGAAATGGCAGAAGCCTTCTGACCTTTCCTAAAACCAGAAAAGATAACAGACTAGAAGTCTGTCTGAAATCTGAGTAGCTTCAACATAATATTTCAAAACTCTTACCACATCCAAAAAATGTAAGAATCTTACCAAAGAATTCTTAGGATTAGGACACAAGGAAGGGACAATAATTCCTCTACTAATGTTGTTTGAATTCACAACTTTAGGTAAAAATTTAAATGAGGACAGCAAAAACCACCTTATCCTGATGAAAAATCAGAAAAAGGAGATTCACAAGAAAGAACAGATAATTCAAAAACTGTTCTAGCTGAAGAGATGTCTAAAAAGAACAATACTTTCCATGAAAGTAATTAATGTCCAAAGAAAGCATATGCTCAAACAGAAGAGCATGTAAAGCCTTCAGAACCAAATTAAGACTCCAAGGTGGAGAAATTAGCTTAATGACAGGCTTGATACGAACCAAAGCCTGAACAAAACCATGAATATCAGAAAGATTTAGCAATTCTTACTGTGAAACAGCACAGGAAAAGCAGAGATTTGTCCTTTCAAGGAACATGCAGACAAAACCTTATGAAGAAACTATAAAAACCTAGGAATTCTAAAATAATGCCAAGAGAATTCATAAGAAGAGCATCATGAGATGTAAATCTTCCAAACTCGATAATAAATCCTACTAGACAGAGATTTACGAGCCTGCAACATAGTATTAATCACTGAGTCAGAGAAACTTCTATGACTAAGTACTAAGCGTTACATTTTCATCCCATCAAATTAATAATTTGAATTCCTGATGAAAAAAACGAATGTTAAAATATAAGGTCTGGCCTTAATGGAAGTAGCCAAGATCGGCAACTGAACATCCGAACAAGAACCATATACCAAAACTTGTGTGGCCATGCTGGAGCCACCAGCCACACCAAAGATTGCTCTCTGATGATTTTGAAAATCAGTCTTAAAAGAAGAACCAGAGATGAAAAAATATAGGCAGATTGATAATTCCAAGGAAGTGTCAATGCATACACTACTTCCGCCTGAGGATCCCCGGACCTGAATAGGCCCCTGGGAAGTTCCTTGTTTAGATGAGATGCCATCAGATCTATTTCTGGAAGCCCTCACATCTGAAAAATGGAAAAACATATCTGGGTAAAGAGACCATTCTCCTGGATGTAAAGCTTGATTAACAGAGATAATCCGCTTCCCAATTGTCTATACCTGGGAAAAAGACCACAGAAATTAGATAGGAGCTGGATTTAGCCCAAGCAAATATCCGAGATACTTCTGTCACAGCCTAAGGACTGATAGTCCCACCCTGATGATTGACATACACCACAGTTGTGACATTGTCTGTCTGAAAAAACAATAAACGTCTCTTCTTCAAAAAGAAACCAACTGAAGAACTCTGAGAATGCATGGAGTTCCAAAATATCAAATGGTAATCTCGCCTCCTGAGATTTCCAAACCCCTTGTGCTGACAGAGATCCTCAGACAGCCTCCCAACCTAAAAGACTTGCATCTGTAGAGATCATGGTCCAGGTTGAAAGAACCGAAGAGACCTGTAGAACTAAATGATGGTGATCTTAACCACTGAATCAAAGATAGTTAAACATTAGGATTCAAAGATATAAAAAGTGATATCCTAGAATCCCTGTACCATTATTCAGCATAAAAAACTGGAAAGGTTTCCTATGAAATGAGCAAAGGGAATCGAATCCAATGCTGCAGCCATGAAACCTAAAACTTCCATGCATATATAGCAACTTGAAGGAAATAATAGAGACTGAAGGTTCCGACAAACGGAACCCAATAAACTTGTCACTTGTCTGTTAGAGACAAAAACATTGACACAATCTATCTGGAAACCTAAAAAAGGTGACCCTTGTGTGAGGAATCAAGGAGCTTTTGATAAAAAGATCCTCTAACCATGTCTTGAAGAAACAACAAAGTTGAATCGTATGAGATTCCGCAGAACGAAAAGACTGAACCAGTACCACGATACCGTCCAAATAAGGAACACTGAGAACCTTGAAAAGATTCTTAGAGCTGTCGCTAGACCAGAAGGAAAAGCAACAAATTGGTAATGCTTGTCAAAAAAAGAGAATCTCAGAAAATAAAAATAATCTGAATGAAAACAGAAAATGAAGATATGCATCTATTGTATCTATTGTAAACAAATAATGCCATCACTGACCAAAAAGGCAGAATAGACCATATAAACACCATTCTAAAAGATGGTACACTTATATGACAATTCAAAAAGATTTTCTATCTTTGGAACAATGAATAGTCTTGAATAAAACCCCAAAACCAAGTTCCTAAAATGAAACTGGAATAAATACTCCAGAAAACTCCAGGTCTGATCAGCGCTTGAGCCCCAACGGGTGACCAGCCGCACTTCACCAGTACCCAAAACATATAGGTCTGAAACACACTTCAGGAAAGTGTTAGTCTTACTGGAATAGCTGGAATATGATAGAGAAAAAAGATTTCTCACAGACGGTTTTACTCTGAATCCTATTCTGTACCCAAAGTCTAAGAAGTTTGGACCGAATAGAACCAAACAAATTTAAAAAAAGTCTTAACCTGCCCCTTACCAGCCAAGCTGGAATAAGAACCGCACCTACAAGCAAATTTGGGGAGCTGACTTTGAACTTTTAAAAGGCTTAATTGAATGAAGAAAAAAACTTCCAATTATAAACATGTTACTTGGGGAAGAATTCAGGATTCCGTTCCTTAGTAAGAACAGAAAACTAATATAAGCTTAAAGTTTTAGTCTTAGAACTCAATCTTGAAGCCCAGAGTAACAGTTAAAGAATTGAATCCAATTATGAACCAAATAATTGATTATCTTGGAAAAAAGAAATATGGATTTTAGAAATCAAATTAGCATTCCAAGATTGAAATCACAAAGTTCTTCTAGCTAAAATAGCTAAAGACATAGATTAAACCTCATTTGTGAAAATATTTAATAAAATGACAACACAAATGAAATTATTAGCATGTTAATCAAGTTAAAGGACCAGTCAACACACTGGACTTGCACAATCAACAAATGCAAGATAACAAGACAATGCAATAGCACTTAGTCTGAACTTCAAATGAGTAGTAGATTTTGTCCTTTTAACAATACTAAACAAATCATAATCCGATACTTGATCTTAAAGTATCCAACCAGAAAGATGAAGCAATTGCAATCAGCCAAATAAATTACAGGTCTAAGAAAAGTACCTGAAAATAATTTTCCTTAAATAAGATACAACCATCTGAAGGAAAAAAATAAATACTATTTGCTATAAGAATAATAGTATATTTAGCAGGAGTAGAGATAGCCCCATTAACTTGGGGAATCTTTCCTCAAAACTGAAAACTAACTGCCGGCAAAGAATACAATTTAAAAACCTTAAAGAAGGACTAAAAGAAAATTCTCAGCCTATTCCATTCCCTAGTATCAGGAACTGGAAAAAAACCTCTGAAGAAACCACAGAAGATAAATAAGCAGAATTTAAATGTTAGCTAGTCTTTAAAATCAAAATAACTAGTTACTTCAATATCCATAATAATCAACACCTTTTGAACAAAGAACAAATGCACTCTATTAAAAAATAAAAAAGAAGATTTGTTAGTGTCAATATCTGATGAAGAAAAAATTCTGAATGAGAAAAAACACCATCAGAGAAGGATAATTCATTATGTTGTTGGTCATTTGAAACTTCATCAACTAAAAAAGAAGTTTGAAAAAGACCTAAAAATTTTATTAGAAGGCGGGATGTCAGACAAAGCCTTTAAAATAGAATCAGAAAAATATTCTTATAAATTTCTAAGTATATCATGTACATAAGATGTAAAAAGAATAGCAATATATAAAGCATAAATACTAATGGATTCTGCATGTAAAAGTTTATCATGATAACTTATTACAAACCATAGCTAAAGATAAACATTCATAACATTAAAATAAATGAACTTAGCTTTGGTAGGACTGATATCAGTCAACAGGAATCCCTCAGCATTTCTTGATACAGGAACAGTGTTTGAAATATCTTGCAATATGTAATAGAAAAAAACAACATATAAAGCAAAATCATCAAATTCCTTAAATTACAGTTTCAGGAATGGGAAAAAAAATGCAAAACAAACAAGCCTCTAGTAACCAGAAGCAACAAAAAAATGAGACTTAAATAATGTGAAAAAAAGTGGCGCTAAGTATAACGCCCACATTTTTTTGCGCCAAGTATGACGCCCACATTGTTTGGCGCCAAGAATGACGCCCACATTTTTTGGCGCAAAATAAAAACAAAACAAAAAAAAAATGTCTGTAACACACATGCGTCAAAAAATGACGCAACCATGAACAAACTTCCGGCGTCAACTATGGCGCCGGAAATGACAAAAATTTTGCGCCAAAAAAGTTCGCGCCAAAAATGACGCAATAAATTAAAGCATTTTCTGCCCTCGCGAGCCTAACAGCCCGCAAGGAAAAAGGTCAATTGAATATTTTTAAGGTAAGAAAAAATATTAATTCATAAGCATTTTCCCAAAAAAATGAAACTGACAGTCTGAAAGAAGGAATACTGAATATCCTGAATCATGGCAAATATAAGTTTAAAACATATATTTAGAACTTTATATATAAAGTGCCCAACCATAGCTTAGAGTGTCATAAATAAAATAAGACTTACTTACCCTAAGACACTCATCTACATATAGTAGATAGCCAAACCAGTACTGAAACGAGAATCAGTAGAGGTAATGGTATATAAGAGTATATCGTCGATCTGAAAAGGGAGGTAGGAGAAGAAATCTCTACGACCGATAACAGAGAACCTATGAAATAGATCCCCTAGAGGAAGACCATTGTATTCAAATAGGCAATACTCTCTTCACATCCCTCTGACATTCACTGCACTCTGAGAGGAAAACCGGGCTTCAGCCTGCTGCAAAGCGCATATCAACGTAGAATCTAGCACAAACTTACTTCACCACCCCCATGGGAGGCAAAGTTTGTAAAAACTGAATTGAGGGTGTGGTGAGGGGTGTATTTATAGGCATTTTGAGGTTTGGGAAACTTTGCCCCTCCTGGTAGGAATGTATATCCCATAAGTCACTAGCTCATGGACTCTTGCTAATTACATGAAAGAAATGTTCTTTATCCAAACATAAATGTATAAACATGCCAATCTTTAGATTTTTAATCGTTATACATGTAATGAGTATAACCGGAAAAATCTAAACCATGTGGTCCCAATCACCAATTCTCATATCACAGCCATCTCTCCCAGTGTCTTTTGCAATAAAACTCTGCATGAAGCCCATTTATATAAAACATACAAGGAGCTCAGTAAAACCCTCTTACTAGTTAAAGGTGTACTGCTTACCCCTTTCCCCATTTTAGAATTAAGTCAGACAATTCTGATGTACAAAGTCTCCTCAGAAATAAATGACTGAACATACCTCAATGCTGCTTGTAGCATACAAACGTTCTCCACACTGAAGATTTCTCTTGTACTACCTTCAGGATTTCTGTGGGAACCAGCCAGGATCTTAGTGACAGCTGCTAAGATCATCAACCTCAGGGAAGAAATCTTCTTCTATGTTCTTCCCTGATGAAAATAGTACTCACCTGTGCCATTTAAAATAAAAAACTTCTTGATTGAAGAAACTAAAAATTAATACCTCTTTCAATTTACCTCTTCCTATTACTACATAGGCAAAGAGAATGACTGGAGGTGGAAGGGAGGAGCTATATATATACAGCTCTGCTGTGGTGTTCTTTGCCACTTCCTGTTAGCAGGAGGATAATATCCCACAAGTAAGGATGAAATCCGTGGACTCGTCGTATCTTGTAGAAGAAACCTCTGGAGTAACCACAGGAGGCTTATAAACAGAATTTAAACGTTTACTAGTTTTAATATCAAGAGGACTAGTTTCCTCAATATCCAGAGTAATCAACACCTCCTTTAACAAGGAACGAATATACTCCATCTTAAAGAGATAAGTAGATTTGTCAGTGTCAATATCTGAGGTAGGATCTTCTGAATCAGATAGATCCTCATCAGAGGAGGATAATTCAGTATATTGTCGGTCATTTGAAATTTCATCAACTTTATGAGAAGTTTTAAAATACATTTTACGTTTATTAGACAGCGGGATAGCAGACAAAGCCTTCTGAATCGCATCAGCAATAAAATCTTTTATATTCACATGGATATCATGTACATTAGATGTTGAAGGAACAACAGGCATTGTACTAGTACTGATGGATACATTCTCTGCATGTAAAAGCTTATCATGACAACTGTTACATACTACAGCTGGAGATATAATCTCCGCTAATTTACAACAGATACACTTACAGGGTTCCAACAGTGATTTCTGAGACAGGGTCAGATTGAGACATCTTGCAAATGTAAGAGAAAAAAACCAACATATAAAGCAAAATTATCAATTTCCTTATATGGCAGTTTCAGGAATGGGAAAAAAATGCAAACAGCATAGCCCTCTGATCATAGAAAAGGCAAGAGACATATAGGAAGTGGGGTTTAAATAATTTAATTATTTGGCACCAAGTATGACGCGCAACGCAAAATGAATTTTTTTTAGTGGAAATGACGCAACTCGCGTCATGGCAGACGCAACCTTGTGCAAGGAAACCTGTAGTCAACTAAGACGCCGGAAATTATTAATTTGCGTCATCGAACGTACCTTTGCGCCAATAAAATTCTCATGCCAAGAATGACGCAATAAATATCAGCATTTTGCGGCCTTCCAAGCCTAATTTTGCCTGCGAAAATTTAATGAAAACAATCAATTTTGAAGAAAAGACTATACCTCAGGTAAGAAAAAATAAAAAAAAATATGTTTTCCCAATTTTGAAACTGATAGTCTGCAAAAGGAAATATACATAAACCTGACTCATAGGAAATATAAGTACAATACATATATTTAGAACTTTATATTAATACATAAAGTGCCAAACCATAGCTGTCTTAAGTAATGAAAACATACTTACTGAAAGACACCCATCCACATATAGCAGATAGCCAAACCAGTACTGAAACAGTAACAGTAGAGGTAATGGAATATGAGAGTATATTGTCGATCTGAAAAACATAATTTATGTAAGAACTTACCTGATAAATTCATTTCTTTCATATTGGCAAGAGTCCATGAGCTAGTGACGTATGGGATATACATTCCTACCAGGAGGGGCAAAGTTTCCCAAACCTCAAAATGCCTATAAATACACCCCTCACCACACCCACAATTCAGTTTAACGAATAGCCAAGAAGTGGGGTGATAAGAAAGGAGCGAAAGCATCAACAAGGAATTGGAATAATTGTGCTTTATACAAAAAAATCATAACCACCACAAAAAGGGTGGGCCTCATGGACTCTTGCCAATATGAAAGAAATGAATTTATCAGGTAAGTTCTTACATAAATTATGTTTTCTTTCATGTAATTGGCAAGAGTCCATGAGCTAGTGACGTATGGGATAGCAGATACCCAAGATGTGGAACTTCCACGCAAGAGTCACTAGAGAGGGAGGGATAAAATAAAGACAGCCAATTCCGCTGAAAAAATAATCCACAACCCAAATCAAAAAGTTTTAATCACATAACGAAAAAAACTGAAATTATAAGCAGAAGAATCAAACTGAAACAGCTGCCTGAAGTACTTTTCTACCAAAAACTGCTTCAGAAGAAGAGAAAACATCAAAATGGTAGAATTTAGTAAAATTATGCAAAGAAGACCAAGTTGCTGCTTTGCAAATCTGATCAACAGAAGCTTCATTCTTAAAAGCCCAGGAAGTAGAAACTGACCTAGTAGAATGAGCCGTAATCCTTTGAGGCTGGGTTTTACCCGACTCCACATAAGCATGATGAATCAAAGACTTTAACCAAGACGCCAAAGAAATGGCAGAAGCCTTCTGACCTTTCCTAGAACCAGAAAAGATAACAAATAGACTAGAAGCCTTTCTGAAATCTTTAGTAGCTTCAACATAATATTTCAAAGCTCTTACTACATCCAAAGAATGTAAAGATCTCTCCAGAGAATTCTTAGGATTAGGACACAATGAAGGGACAACAATTTCTCTACTAATGTTGTTAGAATTCACAACGTTAGGTAAAAAACTTAAATGAAGTCCGCAACACTGCCTTATCCTGATGAAAAATCAGAAAAGGAGATTCACAAGAAAGAGCAGATAACTCAGAAATTCTTCTAGCAGAAGAGATGGCCAAAAGGAACAAAACGTTCCAAGAAAGTAATTTAATATCCAGAGAATGCATAGTGAACCGCAGAAATTAGACAGGAGTTGGATTCCACCCATACAAATATCCAAGATACTTCTTTCATAGCCTGAGGACTGTGAGTCCCACCTTGATGATTGACATACGCCACGGTTGTGACATTGTCTGTCTGAAAACAAATAAACGATTCTCTCTTCAGAAGAGGCCAGAACTGAAGAGCTCTGAAAATCGCACAGAGTTCCAAAATGTTGATTGGTAATCTCGCCCGCCTCCTGAGATTCCCAAACCCCCTGCGCTGTCAGAGATCCCCATACAGCTCCCCAACCTGAAAAACTTGCATCTGTTGAGATCACAGTCCATGTTGGACGAACAAAAGAGGCCCCTTGAATTAAACGATGGTGATCCAACCACCAAGTCAGAGAAGATCGAACATTGGGATTTAAGGATATTAATTGTGATATCTTTGTATAATCCCTGCACCATTGGTTCAGCATACAAAGCTGGAGAGGTCTCATGTGAAAACGAGCAAAAGGGATCGCGTCTGATGCAGCAGTCATGAGACCTAGAATTTCCATGCACAAAGCTACCGAAGGGAATGATTGAGACTGAAGGTTTCGACAAGCTGAAACCAATTTCAGACGTCTCTTTTCTGTTAGAGACAAAGTCATGGACACTGAATCTATTTGGAAACCCAAAAAGGTTACCCTTGTCTGAGGAATCAAGGAATTTTTTGGTAAATTAATCCTCCAACCATGTCTTTGAAGAAACAACACAAGTTGATTTGTATGAGATTCTGCAGAATGTAAACACTGAGCAAGTACCAAGATATCGTCCAAATAAGGAAATACCGCAATAGCCTGTTCTCTGATTACAGAGAGAAGGGCACCGATAACTTTTGAAAAGATCCTTGGAGCTGTTGCTAGGCCAAACGGAAGAGCAACAAACTGGTAATGCTTGTCTAGAAAAGAGAATCTCAGGAACTGATAGTGATCTGGATGAATTTGAATATGAAGATATGCATCCTGTAAGTCTATTGTAGACATATAATGCCCTTGCTGAACAAAAGGCAGAATAGTCCTTATAGTCACCATTTTGAATGTTGGTATCCTTACATAATGATTCAATATTTTTAGATCCAGAACTGGTCTGAAGGAATTCTCCTTCTTTGGTACAATGAACAGATTTGAGTAAAACCCCAGGCGCCGTTCCAGAACTGGAACTGTCACAATTACCCCAGCCGACTCTAGGTCTAAAACACATTTCAGAAACGCCTGAGCCTTTACTGGGTTTACTGGAATACGTGAGAGAAAAAAATCTTCTCACATGCGGTCTTACCTTGAAACCTATTCTGTACCCTTGTGAAACAATGTTCTGAATCCAAAGACTTTGAATCGAACTGATCCAAACATCTTTGAAAAATCGTAACCTGCCCCCTACCAGCTGTGCTGGAATGAGGGCCGCACCTTCATGCGGATTTTGGAGCTGGTTTTGACTTTCTAAAAGGCTTGAATTTATTCCAGACTGGAGAAGGTTTCCAAACGGAAACTGTTCCTTTAGGGGAAGGGTCAGGCTTCTGTTTCTTATTCTGACAAAAGGAACGAAAACGATTAGCAGCCCTATATTTACCTTTAGATTTTTTGTCCTGAGGCAAAAAGGCTCCCTTCCCCCCAGTAACAGTTGAAATTATTGAATCCAACTGAGAACCAAATAATTTATTACCTTGGAAAGAAAGAGAAAGCAACGTTGACTTAGAAGTCATATCTGCATTCCAAGACTTAAGCCATAAAGCTCTTCTAGCTAAAATAGCTAAAGACATATACCTGACATCAATTCTATTGATATCAAAAATGGCATCACAAACAAAGTTATTAGCATGTTGAAGAAGTTTAACAATGCTATAAGCATTATGGTCTGACACTTGTTGTGCTAAAGCCTCCAACCAGAAGGTGGAAGCTGCAGCAACAACAGCCAAAGAAATAGCAGGTCTAAGAAGATTACCTGAACATAAATAAGCTGTCAGGAACCTAGCTCCTTCTAGGACCCAGCGGAATCCTTCAAGCAACAAACTTGCAGCTTGCCTTTAAAAACCACCCCAAATCAATTCTCTTTGCTTAGTAATTTGGAGTACAAGGCTACCCTATTTACCTGAGCCTAACTACTTTGAATAACTTGTTTTCTGAACTTTTTTCCTCACAGGAACTTTTTGATACTTTGTTCAACTTTAACTGGAATTCATCCAAACAACTGCAGTGTTCATTAACTTAGGAGCTGACATGCAATCAAATTGAATGAACTGCCTGAACCAAACTGCAAGTATTATTCTATGTGTTCTAATGCTTTGTTACTTGGAGAACTTTCACTGTGTAGTTAGTATTTAAAGGAGAGTTACCACAGAACTTGTCACTGAAAATCTGGCTTTAACCCTTATTGAAACATCCTGACTGCAGATTAATAAACAACACAGCTTCCACAGTGAAACTGGAACTTCCACAGAACAGGCTGTGCATTTATTACAGCTCTGCCACACTACAAGTGCAACACAAGACAAGGTACAAGTAATCTCTGCAAATAAAATAGCAATACTGCATGAGCATATGTATAACTGTTAACAGAACCTGGTTACTAGTTAAATATTTATGTGTTACACTGCATAAGACTCTGAGAGTTAATAGAACCATTACTACACCTGCAACTTAAGAACTAAAGCTAACTTAATATTGAGAACAATTTCTACAAATCCTATTCAAGTTTGCTTAACCCTAACTGCATAATCTGGGGTGTGGCAAAATAAACCACTAAACTATCACTATTAGGTGAGAATATCACTAAGCCATAGTGATATTCCTTTACAATAGTGAAACAAAACAATTATTAATAAATTAAGATCTGTGAATTGTGTTCCATCGTTAACTTCATATTTGTAGCCTGACATATTACTAAGCCATAAAAATGGAGCCACCAGATCTACCACAGATAGTTTACAACCTCTCCCAAAAGGTTGATCAGCTTGCTCAGGCGGTTCATGATTTACAAATTGAAAATCAGTCTTTAAGGGGAATTATAAGAGACTCACTTACTACTCATACTGCACCACCTCAGCAAACACCTGAACCTTCAGTTTCACTACCAGAGCTCTTTTCTGGAAACAGGAAGCAGTATAGGCAGTTTAAGAATTCATGTCATTTACTTTATAATCTACGACCTCACAGTTATCCCACAGAGAGGATCAAGGTATTCAGTACTATTTCATTCCTGAGGGGTGAGCCAAGAATCTGGGCTGACAATCTGTGCGAACATAATGACCCAGTGCTAGGATCCCTTTCTGATTTTTTCACATGTATGGATGATCTTTTTCACGACACTGATGTACAAATGTCCGCTGAAGCCTCCATGAGGAACCTTAAGCAAGCCAAGAGACCCGTGGAGGAGTACATCACGGAATTCAAATTATACGCAGCTGATTCGGAATGGAGTCAGATTGCACTTCGAAACCAGTTCCGTTTAGGCCTCTCGGAGAGCTTGAAAGATGAAATCGCCAGGATAGAACTCCCAAAAACCCTAGAAGGAATGATGAATGCTGCAAAACAATTGGATCGCAGACTGCGAGAAAGGAAGGCAGAAAGGTTTTCTGCAGATGTCCGACCAAAACCTTCTATCTATTCCCCACCTCAACCAACCCAACATAGTAAACAAACAGCTGATCCCATGGATATCGGAATAGCCCGTGGTCCTTTAACAACAGAAGAAAGATACCGCAGGAAGAGTAATAATCTGTGCATGTATTGCGCCAATCCTACACATTCAGTCCAGGAGTGTCCCATTTTACAGAAAAACAAGAAATGTAAGTTCAAAGTTACAAGTTATTTATTAAACACCACAAAAACTAAAACTTATTGCATGTTAACTCTCTCCATACAGTGGGACCAAGATCAGCTGACTACTGAAGCCATCATAGACTCGGGAGCTTATGGATGCTTTATTGATTATAATGTTGTAAAGCAAAATAAAATACCCCTTATAAAAAAGCATACTCCATTTTCTTTTCATATGATTGACGGTTCAGAACCTAAAACTGGCCCTATCACACACCATACCACACCGTTAACAGTTACTACAGCAGGACACACAGAACACCTCTCATTTGATGTTGTCTCGTCACCACATTTCCCAGTGGTTTTGGGTATTAGTTGGCTCAAATTACATAATCCAGTTATCCACTGGTCACTATCTTCCATAAAATTTGATTCAGTCTATTGTAAAACAACATGTTTCCACAAACATGTTCTACTCCAGACCGAAATAGCTACAGAAAAACCTGAGTTGCAAATTCCTTCACCTTATGCAGATTTCAAGGATGTATTCAGTAAAGTAGAAGCTGAGAACTTGCCTCCTCATCGTGCATACGATTGTCCAATACAACTTCAACCTGGTTCTTCCATCCCTTATGGACACTTGTACCCTCTCTGCAAGCCAGAATTGGATCATTTAAAGGAGTATCTCGAAGAAAATTTACGGAAAGGATTTATCAGAGCATCAACATCACCAGCAGGTGCCGGAATTTTTTTTGTGCGGAATAAGGATTCATCATTACGTCCCATAATCGATTACAGAGAACTCAACAAACGCACAATAAAAAATCGTTACCCACTCCCATTAATCCCAGAACTAATCGAAAGGTTATCTGAGGCAACTATATACACGAAACTCGATTTAAGGGGAGCCTATAACTTAGTGAGGATAAAAGAAGGACACGAATGGTTGACCGCATTCAGGACAAGGTATGGCCTTTATGAGTACCTTGTCATGCCGTTTGGACTGTGCAACGCACCCGCCACTTTTCAACACTTCATAAACGATGTGTTCAGAGATCTCTTAGACATCTGTCTTGTGATATACCTAGACGATATTTTGATTTATTCTAAAAATGAAACAGAACACAAAACACACGTGCGATGGGTACTGTCTAGGCTCCGAGAGCATAAACTGTATGCTAAGTTGGAGAAATGCATATTCCATACCAAGCATGTGTCATTCCTTGGATATGATATCTCACCAACAGGTATCACTATGCAAAAACAAAAAGTAGACGCTGTCAAAAATTGGTTAATACCCAAGTCCAGAAAGGAACTCCAAAAATTCCTAGGTTTTGCAAACTACTACAGGAAATTCATTAGAAACTTTTCCAAGATAGCAAAACCACTGACGAAATTAACCAGCATTAACTCATCTTATAACTGGGATCCAGACGCTAATTCAGCTTTTGAATATTTAAAGGATAGTTTTACATCAGCACCCATTCTAAGATTTCCGAACCCCGAACACCACTATGTGTTGGAAGTTGATTCCTCTGATTTTGCCTTAGGCTCAGTTCTCTCTCAACAGGAAACACCAAACGATCCCATCCATCCAGTTTCTTACTTCTCACAGATGATGTCAACAGCTGAAAGAAATTATTCCATAGGAGATAAAGAACTCCTCGCAATAAAAAGATCACTGGAACACTGGAGGCATCTTCTCGAAGGTACCAAGTTTCCTATTACCATTTTCACAGATCACAGGAACCTACTTTATTTAGAAAACAACAAAACTCTTTCAGCAAGACAGGTCCGTTGGAGTTTATTCTTCTCGCGCTTCAACTTCAATATTGTATATAGACCTGCCTCAAGGAATGGTAAAGCAGATGCTCTGTCTCGCCTACCTGAGAAACCTAAAACAACAACCCAAAATACCACTATCTTACCTACCGAATGTTTTGTAGGTCTAACCACCGATGTGATAACCGAAATCAAACGTCATTGTCTCAAGGAGCCGGAGCTACCTCACTCTTCTGTGCATAAGATTGATGACCTGTACTACCATGAAGGGAAATTATACATTCCCAAAGCATTGCGAATAAATTTGCTCAAGTTATACCATGACTCTCCATTAGCCGGACACCCAGGAATTTACCGAACCTTGGAACAGCTTTCACGGGATTGTTGGTGGCCAAAAATGAAAGAATCCATCCGAGACTATATCTTAACTTGTGCCATTTGTGCCACTTCGAAATCCGAGAGAAGAGCTCCGTATGGATTATTAACTCCATTACCAGTACCGAAGAGACCCTGGTACCATCTATCGATGGATTTCATAGTGGATTTACCTGAATCAAATAAACAGACAACAATCCTAGTGGTCATAGATATATTTACTAAGATGGCCCATTTTGTGCCGTATCACAAAGTACCCACATCCTCTGAGACAGCACATTTATTCATAGATAACATACTCAAGCTACATGGGTTACCAAAGATAATAACCACCGATAGAGGAACACAATTCACCTCACATTTCTGGACAAAACTTTGTGACTTAACACAGATCGATCATCGTTTCTCGACATCATTTCACCCTCAGACCAATGGTCAATCAGAGAGACTGAATCAATGGCTGGAACAATATCTTCGGTGCTATTGTTCCTACCATCAAGAACATTGGATGAACTTCCTCTCCATGGCTGAATTTGCCTATAACAATGCTGTAAACTCATCTACAAAATCTACACCATTTTATGCAAATTATGCCTACCATCCAACAATATCTTTCATTGCAACAGACACCTTAAATTCACCCTTAATCGATGATCTACATGATTCCTTACAAGACAATTTCCGCTTAATTGAGGAGAACATAAATAATGCTCAGCTCACTCAAAAGCATTATTACGACCTCAAGAGAAGACCACCACCTATATACGCCATAGGTGATCTCGTTTGGCTATCCACCAAAAACATGAAATTACAGATACCGAGTAAGAAACTCTCGGGTCTGTTCATAGGACCATTCCCTATAGTTAGAATTGTCAATGAAAACGCAATGACTCTTAAATTACCTGATAGTATTAAGGTCCACCCCACATTTCATGTGTCACTATTGAAACCATACAGAGCCACTCGTCACTCTCAACTCATTCTTCCACCACCTCCTCAGGCACTGGATCCAGACGAATATGAAGTGCATTCCCTGCTGGATTCCAGGTTCCATAGAGGTGAATTACAATATCTGGTACGCTGGAAAAATTATTCAGCTGATGACGACACATGGGAACCTGCAACCAATCTTAGAGCTCAACGGCTGGTCACTCTCTTCCATCGCAGAAATCCAAATCGTCCCAGACCGGCAACTGTGGGACCGTTGCCCTGAGTGGGGGGTCATGTCAGGAACCTAGCTCCTTCTAGGACCCAGCGGAATCCTTCAAGCAACAAACTTGCAGCTTGCCTTTAAAAACCACCCCAAATCAATTCTCTTTGCTTAGTAATTTGGAGTACAAGGCTACCCTATTTACCTGAGCCTAACTACTTTGAATAACTTGTTTTCTGAACTTTTTTCCTCACAGGAACTTTTTGATACTTTGTTCAACTTTAACTGGAATTCATCCAAACAACTGCAGTGTTCATTAACTTAGGAGCTGACATGCAATCAAATTGAATGAACTGCCTGAACCAAACTGCAAGTATTATTCTATGTGTTCTAATGCTTTGTTACTTGGAGAACTTTCACTGTGTAGTTAGTATTTAAAGGAGAGTTACCACAGAACTTGTCACTGAAAATCTGGCTTTAACCCTTATTGAAACATCCTGACTGCAGATTAATAAACAACACAGCTTCCACAGTGAAACTGGAACTTCCACAGAACAGGCTGTGCATTTATTACAGCTCTGCCACACTACAAGTGCAACACAAGACAAGGTACAAGTAATCTCTGCAAATAAAATAGCAATACTGCATGAGCATATGTATAACTGTTAACAGAACCTGGTTACTAGTTAAATATTTATGTGTTACACTGCATAAGACTCTGAGAGTTAATAGAACCATTACTACACCTGCAACTTAAGAACTAAAGCTAACTTAATATTGAGAACAATTTCTACAAATCCTATTCAAGTTTGCTTAACCCTAACTGCATAATCTGGGGTGTGGCAAAATAAACCACTAAACTATCACTATTAGGTGAGAATATCACTAAGCCATAGTGATATTCCTTTACAATAGTGAAACAAAACAATTATTAATAAATTAAGATCTGTGAATTGTGTTCCATCGTTAACTTCATATTTGTAGCCTGACATAAGCCTTCCTTAGAAAGGATTCAAGCTTCCTATCTAAAGGATCCTTAAAAGAATTACTATCTGCCGTAGGAATAGTAGTACGTTTAGCAAGAGTAGAGATAGCACCATATACTTTGGGGATTTTTTCCCAAAACTCTAATCTATCAGATGGCAAAGGGTACAATTTCTTAAACCTTGGAGAAGGAGTAAATGAAGTACCCAGACTATTCCATTCCCTAGAAATTACTTCTGAAATAGCACCAGGAACTGGAAACACTTCTGGAATAACTACATGAGGTTTAAAAACTGAATTTAAACGCTTATTAGTTTTAATATCAAGAGGACTAGACTCCTCCATATCTAATGCAATCAACACTTCTTTAAGTAAAGAACGAATAAACTCCATCTTAAACAAATATGAAGATTTATCAGTGTCAATATCTGAGGCAGAATCTTCTGAACCAGATAGATCCTCATCAGAAATAGATAAGTCAGAATGATGGCGGTCATTGAAAAATTCATCTAAAATATGAGAAGTTTTAAAAGACCTTTTACGTTTACTAGAAGGAGGAATAACAGACAGAGCCTTCCGAATAGAATTAGAAACAAATTCTCTTACATTAACAGGAACATCCTGAACATTAGATGTTGAAGGAACAACAACAGGTAATGGATTATTACTAATGGAAATATTATCTGTGTTAGATAGTTTATCATGACAACTAACACAAACTACAGCCGGAGGAACAGTTACCAAAAGTTTACAACAAATGCACTTAGCTTTGGTAGAACCAACATCAGGCAGCGTCTTTCCAGAAGTAGATTCTTATCCAGGGTCAGGAAGTGACATCTTGCAATATGTAATAGAAAAAACAACATATAAAGCAAAATTATCAAATTCCTTAAATGACAGTTTCAGGAATGGGAAAAAATGCAAAACAGAACAAGCCTCTAGAAACCAGAAGCAACTAAAAAGTGAGACTGAAATAATGTGAAAAAAACTGGCGCCAAGTATGACGCCCACATTTTTGCGCCAAGAATAACGCCCACATTTTTTGGCGCCAAGAATGACACCCATATTTTTTGGCGCCAAAAACATCAGCAACACACATACATAAAAAATGACGCAGCCACGTGAAAACTTCCGGCGTCAAGTATGACGCCAGAAATGACGAAATTTTTGCACCAAAAAGTCTTGCGCCAAAAATGACGCAATAAATTGAAGAATTTTCTGCACCCGCGAGCCTAACAGCCCGCAATTTAGAAAAAAAGCCAATTGAAAGTTTTTAAGGTAAGAAAAAATATAAATTCATATGCATTTTCCCAAAAAATGAAACTGACAGTCTGAAAGAAGGAATACTGATTATCCTGAATCATGACAAATATAAGTTTAAAACATATATTTAGAACTTTACATATAAAGTGCCCAACCATAGCTTAGAGTGTCATGAATAAAATAAGACTTACTTACCCTAAGATACTCATCTATATATAGTAGATAGCCAAACCAGTACTGAAACGAGAATCAGTAGAGGTAATGGTATATAAGAGTATATCGTCAATCTGAAAAGGGAGGTAGGAGAAGAAATCTCTACGACCGATAACAGAGAACCTATGAAATAGATCCCCTAGAGGAAGACCATGGTATTCAAATAGGCAATACTCTCTTCACATCCCTCTGACATTCACTGCACTCTGAGAGGAAAACCGGGCTTCAGCCTGCTGCGAAGCGCATATCAACGTAGAATCTAGCACAAACTTACTTCACCACCTCCATGGGAGGCAAAGTTTGTAAAACTGAATTGTGGGTGTAGTGAGGGGTGTATTTATAGGCATTTTGAGGTTTGGGAAACTTTGCCCCTCCTGGTAGGAATGTATATCCCATACGTCACTAGCTCATGGACTCTTGCCAATTACATGAAAGGGAGGTAGGAGATGAATCTCTACAACTGATAACAGAGATCCTATGAAAAGATTTCCCGCGAGGAAAACCATAGAATCGATAGGTGATACCCCCTTTACATCCCTCGGACATTCACTGTACTCTGAGAGGAATCGGGCTTAAAAACGTAGAAAATCAAGCACAAACTTACTTCACCACCTCCATAGGGAGGCAAAGTTTGTAAAAATAATTGTGGGTGTGGTGAGGAGTGTATTTATAGGCCCCTCCTGGTAGGATTGTATATCCCATACCTCACTAGCTCATGGACTCTTTCCAATTACATGAAAGAAATAATGTTATTGTTTTAGTAAAATAAAACTATTTCTATTGTTATTAATGTAATCATTTTTCCTTCCAATAAAGTACAGGTGAAAAGTTGATCAAATATGAATAATTAACCAATTAAACTGGAGATAGTTCACCTATAAATAATTTCAATTATTATTTATTTTTTTTTCTAATGAAATTTTATTGATTTAATTGTAGGAACACAACAACAAAAAAAGAAAAAAAAGATTAAAACAGTGGATTGCTTGCGAACCATACAGCTCCTTCACGAAAGTTCATTATTTCTGCTTACTGATGCTTCCAAAATACAATGAAGGAGCTGAAAAAAAAGCTACAATGCTGCTCCAGCAGAGATTTTAATTTTAAATACAAAAACATAATTTATGCTTACCTGATAAATTTATTTCTCTTGTGGTGTATCCAGTCCACGGATCATCCATTACTTGTGGGATATTCTCCCAGTCATTCGACCGAAGACAAGCAAGAGAAAGGAGAAACCATAGGGTGCAGTGGTGACTGTAGTTTAAAAATAAAACACACCTGCCTTAAAATGACAGGGCGGGCCGTGGACTGGATACACCACAAGAGAAATAAATTTATCAGGTAAGCATAAATTCTGTTTTCTCTTGTAAGGTGTATCCAGTCCACGGATCATCCATTACTTGTGGGATACCAATACCAAAGCTATAGGACATGGATGAAGGGAGGGACAAGGCAGGCGGTTAAACGGAAGGCACCACTGCCTGCAAGACCTTTCTCCCAAAAATAGCCTCCGAAGAAGCAAAAGTATCAAATTTATAGAATTTTGAAAAGGTATGAAGCGAAGACCAAGTCGCCGCCTTACAAATCTGTTCAACAGAAGCCTCATTTTTAAAAGCCCATGTGGAAGCTACCGCTCTAGTAGAATGAGCTGTAATCCTTTCAGGAGGCTGCTGGCCGACAGTCTCATAAGCTAAGCGTATTATACTCCTTAGCCAAAAAGAAAGAGAAGTTGCCGAAGCCTTTTGGCCTCTCCTCTGTCCAGAGTAGACAACAAACAATGCAGATGTTTGACGAAAATCTTTAGTAGCTTGTAAATAAAACTTTAAAGCACGAACCACGTCAAGATTGTGTAAAAGACGTTCTTTCTTTGAAGAAGGATTAGGACACAGTGACGGAACAACAATCTCCTGATTGATATTTTTATTAGATACCACCTTAGGTAGAAAACCAGGTTTGGTACGTAACCCTACCTTATCGGAATAAAAAATGAGATAAGGAGAATCACATTGTAAACAGATAACTCCGAAACTCTTCGAGCCGAGGAGATAGCTACTAAAAACAAAACTTTCCAAGATAAGAGCTTATTATCTATGGAATGCAAAGGTTCAAACGGAACCCCTTGAAGAACCTTAAGAACCAAATTTAAACTCCAAGGTGGAGCAACAGGTTTAAACACAGGCTTGATTCTGACTAAAGCCTGACAAAACGCCTGCACATCTGGAACCTCAGCCAGACGTTTGTGTAAAAGAATACACAGAGCAGAAATCTGTCCTTTAAGGAACTTGCTGACAAACCCTTCTCCAATCCATCTTGGAGAAAAGATAATATCCTAGGAATCCTGACCTTACTCCATGAGTAACCCTTGGATTCACACCAATGAAGATATTTACACCATATCTTATGATAGATTTGGATGGCTGAAAGGACCCTGAAGTAGAAGGTCCTGTCTCAGAGACAGAGTGCATGGTGGAAAGGATGACATGTCCACCAGATCTGTATACCAAGTCCTGCGTGGCCACGCAGGTGCTATCAAAATCACTGATGCTCTCTCCTGCTTGACCTTGGCAATCAGACGAGGGAGCAGAGGAAACGGTGGAAACACATAAGCCAGGTTGAAGGACCAAGGCGCTGCTAGAGCATCTATCAGCGCTGCCTTGGGATCCCTGGACCTGGATCCGTAACAAGGAAGCTTGGCGTTCTGGCGACACGCCATGAGATCCAGTTCTGGTTTGCCCCAACGTTGAATCAACTGTGCAAACACCTCCGGATGGAGCTCCCTCTCCCCCGGATGAAAAATCTGTCGACTTAGAAAATCCGCCTCCCAGTTCTCTACTCCTGGGATATGGATAGCTGATAGGTGGCAAGAGTGAATCTCTGCCCAACGAATTATCTTTGAAACCTCCAACATCGCTAGGGAACTCCTTGTTCCCCCTTGATGGTTGATGTAAGCTACAGTCGTGATGTTGTCCGACTGAAATCTGATGAACCTCACTGCCGCTAGCTGAGGCCAAGCCTGAAGAGCATTGAATATCGCTCTTAGTTCCAGAATGTTTATCGGAAGGAGAGCCTCCTCCTGAGTCCATGACCCCTGAGCCTTCAGAGAGTTCCAGACTGCCCCCCAGCCCCGAGGGCTGGCATCTGTTGTTACTATTGTCCAATCTGGCCTGCGGAAGGTCATACCTTTGGACAGATGGACTCGAGATAGCCACCAGAGAAGAGAATCCCTGGTCTCTTGATCCAGATTTAGTAGAGGGGACAAATCTGTGTAATCCCCATGCCACTGACTGAGCATGCAGAGTTGCAGCGGTCTGAGATGTAGGCGGGCAAACGGCACTATGTCCATTGCCGCTACCATTAAGCCGATTACTTCCATACACTGAGCCACCGAAGGGCGAGAAGTAGAATTAAGAACATGGCAGGAATTTAGAAGTTTTGACAACCTGGCCTCTGTCAGGTAAATCCTCATTTCTACAAAATCTATCAGAGTTCCCAGGAAGGAAACTCTTGTGAGAGGGGATAGAGAACTCTTCTTTTCGTTCACTTTCCACCCATGAGACCTCAGGAATGCCAGAACAATGTCCGTATGGGACTTGGCAATTTGGAAATTTGACGCCTGTATCAGAATGTCGTCTAAGTAAGGGGCTACTGCTATGCTATAGGGAAGAGCCACAAACTGGTAATGCCTGTCTAGGAAGGCGAACCTGAGAAAGCGATGATGATCTTTGTGTATCGGAATGTGAAGATAAGCATCCTTTAAGTCCATGGTAGTCATGAATTGACCCTCCTGGATCATAGGTAGGATGGTTCGAATAGTCTCCATCTTGAAGGATGGGACCCTGAGAAATTTATTTAGGATCTTGAGATCTAAGATTGGTCTGAAGGTTCCCTCTTTCTTGGGAACCACAAATAGATTTGAATAGAATCCTTGCCCCTGTTCCTCCTTTGGAACTGGGTGGATCACTCCCATAACTAGGAGGTCTTGAACACAATGTAAGAATGCCTCTCTCTTTATCTGGTCTGCAGATAATTGTGAAAGGTGAAATCTTCCTTTTGGGGAGGAAGCTTTGAAGTCCAGAAGATATCCCTGGGACACAATTTCCAATGCCCAAGGATCCTGGACATGTCTTGCCCAAGCCTGGGCAAAGAGAGAAAGTCTGCCCCCTACTAGATCCGTTACCGGATCGGGGGCCAATCTTTCATGCTGTCTTAGAGGCAGCAGCAGGCTTCTTGGCCTGTTTACCTTTGTTCCAAGCCTGGTTAGGTCTCCAGACCGGCTTGGTCTGGGCAAAATTTCCCTCTTGTTTTGTATTGGAGGAAGATGATGCCGTGCTCGTCTTAAAGTTTCGAAAGGCACGAAAATTAGTTTGTTTGGTCCTTAATTTGTTGGACCTATCCTGAGGAAGGGTGTGACCTTTTCCTCCAGTAATATCAGAAATGATCTCCTTCAGTCCAGGCCCGAATAGGATCTGCCCCTTGAAGGGAATATTGAGAAGCTTAGACTTTGAAGTAACGTCAGCTGCCCAGGATTTAAGCCATAGCGCCCTACACGCCTGAATAGCAAAACCTGAGTTCTTAGCCGTTAGTTTAGTTAAATGAACAACGGCGTCAGAAACAAATGAATTGGCTAGCTTAAGCGCTTTAAGCTTGTCAAGTATATCATCCAATGGAGTTTCTACCTGTAAGGCCTCTTCCAGAGACTCAAACCAGAAGGCCGCAGCAGCAGTGACCGGGGCAATGCATGCAAGAGGCTGGAGAATAAAACCTTGTTGAATAAACATTTTCTTAAGGTAACCCTCTAACTTTTTATCCATTGGATCTAGGAAAGCACAACTGTCCTCGACGGGGATAGTTGTACGCTTAGTTAAGGTAGAAACTGCTCCCTCCACCTTAGGGACCGTTTGCCATAAGTCCCGTGTAGCGGCATCTATTGGAAACATTTTCTTAAAAATAGGAGGGGGAGAGAACGGTACACCTGGTCTATCCCATTCCTTAGTAATAATTTCTGAAAACCTTTTAGGTATTGGAAAAACATCAGTGTAAACAGGCACTGCATAGTATTTATCCAATCTACACAATTTCTCTGGCACTATAATGGTGTCACAGTCATCCAGAGTAGCTAAAACCTCCCTGAGCAACACGCGGAGGTGTTCAAGCTTAAATTTAAATGTAGACATATCAGAATCAGGTTGAAGCATCTTCCCTGAGTCAGAAAAATCACCCACAGAAAGAAGCTCTCCTGCCTCAGCTTCTGCATATTGTGAGGGGATATCAGACATAGCTACTAAAGCGTCAGAGTGCACTGTATTTTTTCTAGTCCCAGAGCTGTCTCGCTTTCCTTGTAACCCTGGTAGTTTGGACAATACCGCTGTAAGGGTATGATCCATAACTGCCGCCATGTCTTGTAAAGTAAGCGCCATGGGTGCACTAGATGTACTTGATGCCTCTTGAGCGGGAGTCAAAGGTTCTGACACGTGGGGCGAGTTAGTCGGCATAACTTCCCCCTTGTCAGTTTCCTCTGGTGATAAATATTTTAAAGACAGAATATGATCTTTATAACTTAAAGTAAAATCAGTACATTTGGTACACATTCTAAGAGGGGGTTCCACAATGGCTTCTAAACATAATGAACAAGGAGTTTCCTCTATGTCAGACATGTTTAAACAGACTAGCAATGAGACCAGCAAGCTTGGAAAACACTTTGTTAAATGTAAACAAGCAAAAAATAAAAACGGTACTGTGCCTTTAAGAGAAACAAATTTTGTCAGAAATTGAAAAACAGTGATAAAAAGCAGTAAATCTTACGAAATTTTTACAATGTGTATAATAGACTAACAGAGCATTGCACCCACTTGCAAATGGATGATTAACCCCTTAGTTTCAAAACCGGATCAAAAAAACGATACAAACGTTTTTCAACAGTCACAACAAACTGCCACAGCTCTGCTGTGGCCCTACGTGCCCATATAACGATTTTGGAAGGCACAAAAACCCCTCAGAGAGGTCCCAAGTGTTCAGGAGACTCCTTCAGGGAAACTGGTGGTCTCAAGCTGCAAAATCTGATGCGCATTTAGGCGCGAAAATAGGCCCCACCCACCCTGTATTCACAGTGAGAGGGCCTAACAAAACTAACCCTAGGCAAAATCTAGCCAGCCATGTGGAAAAAAACTGGGCCCCAATAAAGTTTTATCACCAATATGTATAAAAAAACGTTTAAAACACTTCCAGCAAACATTTTATTTTTCAGTAATGTGAGAAAGTAATAAGAATATTACCTTTTACAGCAAGCATGATACAAGTCGCTATTAAATCACTGTAATCAGGCTTACCTTAAATAACTCCGGTATTAACAGCATTTTCTAGCATATTCTTTCTCTAGAAAAATTTAAACTGCACATACCTCATAGCAGGAGACCCTGCACGCCATTCCCCCAGCTGAAGTTACCTCTCTCTTCAGTTATGTGTGAGAACAGCAATGGATCTTAGTTACAACCTGCTAAGATCATCAAAGACCACAGGCAGACTCTTCTTCTATTTTCTGCCTGAGGCTAAAATAGTACAACCGGTACCATTTGAAAATAACAAACTTTTGATTGAAGACAAACTAAATGAAAAACACCACATCTCTCTAGCTACTTCCTTTCTTGTCGAGAGCTGCAAGAGAATGACTGGGAGTGGCAGTTAGAGGAGGAGCTATATAGACAGCTCTGCTGTGGGTGATCCTCTTGCAGCTTCCTGTTGGGAAGGAGAATATCCCACAAGTAATGGATGATCCGTGGACTGGATACACCTTACAAGAGAAAAGTGTATTTGTAATCTAAATTAAAGTTTATGAGCAAGATAATTAATTTGAGTGGACATTTAGTCTATACATGCTGTAATATATTTGTTTGTAAAACAAATAACAGGTTAAAACAAACTCCTTTGCATGTGGAGGCAAAGGGGCAATTGTGACAAGACATTTTGAGCATATCATGTAAGCCTTGTTAATGTGCCAATACGCGTTTCACATCAAGGGTAGATAATACATTGGATTTCTACTGGCTGAACAATTCAGAATGCAAGCTAAAGACAAGTGTAGCACATATAATCTGTACCAAGAAAGGGAAAATCTCTAATGGTAAAATCATTTTCACTTAAAAAAGTATTTTTTAATCAGAGCAAAGCACGGAAAAAAACATAACTCATAAGCCAGTTGGGGGGGGGGGGGGGAGTGAAGAGTCAAATACCACAGAGCACACATGGTCAATGATTTATGCAGATCGGAATTTACAATTAACACAAAAATAAGTGGGGAAAAAAGAAAGAAAAACAAAGAAACACACAAATAAAAGCAGTGATGAAGAGACCATGGTAATGTTTAACTGCTCCACAAACTGCTCTGGCACTGTATGGTGTTATCAAAATCAATGCTGCAGTGTAAGTATTACGGATATTACGGTCAATTGCAGGACACTGCAGTCCAGAACAGCAGTGAAAAGGTTAACATGAAAGAATGCTGTAACAAACTTAACTTTGCTTCCTTAATTTCAAACTTCTTGCAGGTCCCTTTGTGAACAGAAAATAGTCTGATTCTGTTTTGCAGCTTTGGACTATTAACATGTCCAAAATTATTTTGACATTTGAGTGAAGCAAATTTAAACATTTAACTTGAAGGTTTTTTTAATATATTTTTTTATATAATTTTACCAGTCTCGTGAAGGTAAATGCATGTGACATTTTAAAAGGGAATCAAAATGGTTGAGTGATTTTACAGTGCACACATTGTGGAGTTTGTCTTGATGGGAATCAGATGGTGCTTCAATACAGGGATGCGCTCTTCACCTCTTCTTTGGGGCGTTGGCTGTCCTAGGTGGTGTCACTAGGCGGCCAGAATTCAATCCCCCATACTGGTACTTTGCTTTCTTTTCTGAAGGTTTCAATATCTGAAAAGAGCACATCAAGGTTTCATCCACACTCATCATGTCACCAGCATTATCAAACTCTCCACAGTAGTTGGGAGCAGAAAACAGGGTGACCAGTTGTCTCTTGGCAAAAAACTCATATCCATCTTCTACCATCTGGTAAGCTCGACAAATGAGATCGAGGTCATGCCGATTCAGAAATTTACTGCACCAAATGTGAAAGAAATGCCACAATCATTCTCACCCCAGCCTTGCACATCTTTATCTGGGTCTGAACACAACAATCACAGAGTAAACCTGTATCAGGAACATCTGTTGGTCTCATGATCCGGCGGATCTGTTCCATAGACTGCAAGTCTGGTGACAAACCTCCATGGCAGCAGATCTTCTCATCCACAATTCCAGCAATGGGCAGGCAATTGAAGCAATCTGTAAAGGTCTTCCATAACTTAATGTTAAATCTCCGTTTGCATTCATCATAGAAGCCATAGATACGGTTGATGCTAGCACACTCATGGTTTCCTCTCAGTAGGAAGACATTTTCTGGGTATTTGATTTTGTATGCCAGCAGCAGGCAGATAGTTTCCAGAGACTGCTTCCCTCTGTCCACATAGTCTCCCAAAAAGAGGTAATTGGCTTCTGGTGGAAAGCCGCCATACTCGAACAGAGAATATTTCTCGAGATTTTATACAGATTCCTCGAACTTCTGCTTCGATCATCTGCACAATCTTCCCAGGACGACATTGTATTACCTCTAGCAGGCGGGCAATCAGACTATCACGTTTAGCTCTCCGTCCGCCATTTTGCGCTTCACTCAATTTAAATGATCTATCTATGCATTTCTAATAACCAATTTAATAATGGTATGGTATAACTGGAAAAAAAATATTCTGAAAACATATTATTATAAAAATAAAAACCATGATTTAAATCAGTCTTACAGACTAGTGATTAAAATCATTTTGATTTAAATCAAATCTACCCCTGAAGTCACCTCAAACACTTGAGGTGTAGAAGGGACCTCAAACAGCTCTAAAACTGTGCACCTCAGGGGGTCACATGCAGTCATCATCAGCACTTGGTATTGTGTGGGTAACAACTACATGCCACCCCCTGCACTTAGGAGGTTAAACTCTGATTTATTTTAATATGAGTTTTCTGATGCCTAATGAGAGTTGGTTTCAGAGTAAAACATTTTCCACAGTCAGAACATGAAAACATTTTCTCGCCTGTATGAATTTTCAGATGCCTAATAAGAGTTTGTTTCTGAGTAAAACATTTTCCACAGTCAGAACATGAAAATCCTTTCTCCCCTGTATGAATTTTCTGATGCCTTATAAGATATGATTTCTGAGTAAAGCATTTCCCACAGTTAGAACATGAAAACCCTTTCTCCCCTGTATGAATTTTCTGATGCCTAACAAGATATGATTTTTGATTAAAGCATTTCCCACAGTCAGAACATGAAAATGCTTTCTCACCTGTATGAATTTTCTGATGCATAATGAGATTTGACTTCAGAGTAAAACATTTTCCACAGTCAGAACATGAAAATCCTTTCTCACCTGTATGAATTTTCTGATGCCTATTAAGAGTTAGTTTCAGAGTAAAACATTTCCCACAGTCAGAACAAGAAAATGCTTTCTCCCCTGTATGAATTTTCAGATGACGAATAAGATGTGATTTTTGAGTAAAACATTTCCCACAGTCAGAACATGAAAATCCTTTTTCTCCTGTATGAATTTTCTGGTGAGCAACAAGAATGTTTTCACGGTTAAAACATTTCCTACATATAGGACAAGAAAAAAGATTTTCTCCTGTATGAATTTTTAGATGTTTAAGAAGATGTGATTTCTTAACAAAACATTTCCCACATTCAGAACATAAATTTCCCATGTGGCTTCTTTGATTTTGAAGAAGATGTAAAGATGCATCTGCACTCTGATCATGGCTCGGATTATTGCAGTTTGTGAATTCACCTGCCAATAAGAAACACAATGGGAGAAATGTTATTAATTACATAATTATTTTATCATGAGAACAAATAAACTGTTCTGATTTAGTCAGTCCCCTACACTTGTAGTAGACACTGTGACAACTAGACCTTTCCCAGCTTCCATGCTAAAGCTTAAGGACAGTTTACTGGACATGAGGGACTATTTCTAAGTATTCACACTTAGGTAGAAATACAACATTAATTTCAATATAGTTTGATATCTAACGTATATAGTCCTTTTAAAATTGTGTTCACAGAGACTTTTAGTAATACAATTATTTCAGCCCATAAACTAATCTTTATAACTACTGCTCAAGGATGACTATAGAAGAACAAAACAAACAAAATGGCCCCAGGTGGTGTAGTATATCTAAACAATAACAGAATTTATGCTTACCTGATAAATTACTTTCTCCAACGGTGTGTCCGGTCCACGGCGTCATCCTTACTTGTGGGATATTCTCTTCCCCAACAGGAAATGGCAAAGAGTCCCAGCAAAGCTGGTCACATGGTCCCTCCTAGGCTCCGCCCACCCCAGTCATTCGACCGACGGACAGGAGGAATATATATAGGAGAAACCATATGGTACCGTGGTGACTGTAGTTAGAGAAAATAATTCATCAGACCTGATTAAAAAACCAGGGCGGGCCGTGGACCGGACACACCGTTGGAGAAAGTAATTTATCAGGTAAGCATAAATTCTGTTTTCTCCAACATTGGTGTGTCCGGTCCACGGCGTCATCCTTACTTGTGGGAACCAATACCAAAGCTTTAGGACACGGATGAAGGGAGGGAGCAAATCAGGTTACCTAAACGGAAGGCACCACAGCTTGCAAAACCTTTCTCCCAAAAATAGCCTCCGAAGAAGCAAAAGTATCAAATTTGTAAAATTTGGCAAAAGTGTGCAGTGAAGACCAAGTCGCTGCCTTACATATCTGGTCAACAAAAGCCTCGTTCTTGAAGGCCCATGTGGAAGCCACAGCCCTAGTGAAGTGAGCTGTGATTCTTTCAGGAGGCTGCCGTCCGGCAGTCTCATAAGCCAATCGGATAATGCTTTTAAGCCAAAAGGAAAGAGAGGTAGAAGTCGCTTTTTGACCTCTCCTTTTACCAGAATAAACAACAAACAAGGAAGATGTTTGTCTGAAATCTTTAGTAGCCTCTAAATAGAACTTTAGAGCACGGACAACGTCCAAATTGTGTAACAAACGTTCCTTCTTTGAAACTGGATTCGGACACAAAGAAGGTACAACTATCTCCTGGTTAATATTTTTGTTAGAAACAACTTTAGGAAGAAAACCAGGCTTAGTACGTAAAACCACCTTATCTGCATGGAACACCAGATAAGGAGGAGAACACTGCAGAGCAGATAACTCTGAAACTCTTCTAGCAGAAGAAATTGCAACCAAAAACAAAACTTTCCAAGATAGTAACTTAATATCTATGGAATGTAAAGGTTCAAACGGAACCCCTTGAAGAACTGAAGAACTAGATTTAGACTCCAGGGAGGAGTCAAAGGTCTGTAAACAGGCTTGATCCTAACCAGAGCCTGAACAAATGCTTGAACATCTGGCACAGCTGCCAGTCTTTTGTGTAGTAAGACAGATAAAGCAGAGATCTGTCCCTTTAGAGAACTTGCAGATAATCCTTTCTCCAAACCTTCTTGTAGAAAGGAGAGAATCTTAGGAATTTTTATCTTATTCCATGGGAATCCTTTGGATTCACACCAACAGATATATTTTTTCCATATTTTATGGTAAATCTTTCTAGTTACAGGTTTTCTGGCCTGAACCAGAGTATCTATCACAGAATCTGAAAACCCACGCTTTGATAGAATCAAGCGTTCAATCTCCAAGCCGTCAGTTGGAGGGAAACCAGATTTGGATGTTCGAATGGACCCTGAACAAGAAGGTCCTGTCTCAAAGGTAGCTTCCATGGTGGAGCCGATGACATATTCACCAGGTCTGCATACCAAGTCCTGCGTGGCCACGCAGGAGCTATCAAGATCACCGAGGCCCTCTCCTGATTGATCCTGGCTACCAGCCTGGGAATGAGAGGAAACGGTGGGAATACGTAAGCTAGGTTGAAAGTCCAAGGTGCTACTAGTGCATCTACTAGAGTCGCCTTGGGATCCCTGGATCTGGACCCGTAGCAAGGAACCTTGAAGTTCTGACGAGACGCCATCAGATCAATGTCTGGAATGCCCCATAATTGAGTTATTTGGGCAAAGATTTCCGGATGGAGTTCCCACTCCCCCGGATGAAATGTCTGACGACTCAGAAAATCCGCTTCCCAATTTTCCCCTCCTGGGATGTGGATCGCAGACAAGTGGCAGGAGTGATCCTCCGCCCATTGAATTATTTTGGTCACTTCTTTCATCGCCAGGGAACTCTTTGTTCCCCCCTGATGATTGATATATGCAACAGTCGTCATGTTGTCTGATTGGAACCTTATGAATTTGGCCTTTGCTAGTTGAGGCCAAGCTCTGAGAGCATTGAATATCGCTCTCAGTTCCAGAATGTTTATCGGGAGAAGAGACTCTTCCCGAGACCATAGACCCTGAGCTTTCAGGGATTCCCAGACCGCACCCCAGCCCACTAGACTGGCGTCGGTCGTGACAATGACCCACTCTGGCCTGCGGAAGCTCATTCCCTGGGACAGATGGTCCAGGGTCAGCCACCAACGGAGTTAATCTCTGGTCTTTTGATCTACTTGAATCATTGGAGACAAGTCTGTATAATCCCCATTCCACTGTTTGAGCATGCACAGTTGTAATGGTCTTAGATGAATTCGTGCAAAAGGAACTATGTCCATTGTTGCAACCATCAATCCTACTACTTCCATGCACTGCGCTATGGAAGGACGAGGAACAGAATGAAGCACTTGACAAGAGCTTAGAAGTTTTGATTTTCTGACCTCTGTCAGAAAAATCCTCATTTCTAAGGAATCTATTATTGTTCCCAAGAAGGGAACTCTTGTTGACGGGGACAGAGAACTCTTTTCTTTGTTCACCTTCCATCCGTGAGATGTGAGAAAGGCTAGAACGATGTCCGTATGAGCCTTTGCTTTTGACAGGGACGACGCTTGTATTAGAATGTCGTCCAAGTAAGGTACTACTGCAATGCCCCTTGGTCTTAGAACCGCTAGAAGGGACCCTAGCACCTTTGTGAAAATCCTTGGAGCAGTGGCTAATCCGAATGGGAGAGCCACAAACTGGTAATGTTTGTCCAGAAAAGCGAACCTTAGGAACTGATGATGTTCTTTGTGGATAGGAATATGTAGGTACGCATCCTTTAGGTCCACGGTAGTCATAAATTGACTTTCCTGGATGGTAGGTAGAATCGTTCGAATAGTTTCCATTTTGAACGATGGTACCCTGAGAAATTTGTTTAGGATCTTCAAATCCAAAATTGGTCTGAACGTTCCCTCTTTTTTGGGAACTACGAACAGATTGGAATAAAATCCCATACCTTGTTCCTTTATTGGAACTGGGTGTATCACTCCCATCTTTAACAGGTCTTCTACACAATGTAAGAATGCCTGTCTGTTTATTTGGTTTGAGGATAAGTGAGACTTGTGGAACCTTCCCCTTGGGGGTAGTTCCTTGAATTCCAGGAGATAACCTTGAGAAACTATTTCTAGTGCCCAAGGATCCTGAACATCTCTTGCCCAAGCCTGAGCAAAGAGAGAGAGTCTGCCCCCCACCAGATCCGGTCCCGGATCGGGGGCTACTCCTTCATGCTGTTTTGTTAGCAGTGACAGGCTTCTTGGCCTGCTTACCCTTGTTCCAGCCTTGCATTGGTTTCCAGGCTGGTTTGGGTTGTGAGGCATTACCCTCTTGCTTAGAGGATGCAGAATTAGAGACTGGTCCATTTCTGCGAAAGGGACGAAAATTAGGCTTATTTTTAGCCTTAAAAGACCTATCCTGTGGAAGGGCGTGGCCCTTTCCCCCAGTGATGTCTGAAATAATCTCTTTCAAATCAGGTCCAAATAAAGTTTTACCTTTGAAAGGGATGTTAAGCAATTTTGTCTTGGATGACACATCCGCTGACCAAGACTTTAGCCAAAGCGCACTGCGCGCCACGATAGCAAACCCTGAATTTTTCGCCGCTAATCTTGCTAACTGCAAAGCGGCATCTAAAATAAAAGAGTTAGCCAATTTAAGTGCGTGAACTCTGTCCATAACCTCCTCATATGGAGTTTCTCTACTGAGCGACTTTTCTAGTTCCTCGAACCAGAACCACGCTGCTGTAGTGACAGGAACAATGCATGAAATTGGTTGTAGAAGGTAGCCTTGCTGTACAAAAATCTTTTTAAGCAAACCTTCCAATTTTTTATCCATAGGATCTTTGAAAGCACAACTATCTTCAATAGGAATAGTAGTGCGTTTGTTTAGAGTAGAAACTGCCCCCTCGACCTTGGGGACTGTCTGCCATAAGTCCTTTCTGGGGTCGACCATAGGAAATAATTTCTTAAATATAGGGGGAGGAACAAAAGGTATGCCGGGTTTTTCCCACTCCTTATTTACTATGTCTGCCACCCGCTTGGGTATAGGAAAAGCGTCGGGGGGCACCGGAACCTCTAGGAACCTGTCCATCTTGCATTGGCTTTCATACATATAGGACATAGCTTATCTGAAGGTACAGACATGTTAAACAGGCTTAAACTTGTCAACAAAGCACAAAAAACGTTTTAAAATAAAACCGTTACTGTCACTTTAAATTTCAAACAGAAAACACTTTATTACTGAATATGTGAAAAAGTATGAAGGAATTGTTCAAAATTTACCAAAATTTCACCACATTGTCTTAAAGCCTTAAAAGTATTGCACACCAAATTTCAGAGCTTTAACCCTTAAAATAAATAAAAGACCCAACCAAGCCCTGAGGGGAATACGATACCAAATGACGCCTTCTAAAAGCTTTTTCAGAGATTCTTAGATCCTCACACATGCATCTGCATGCCCTGCTCTCAAAAAACAACTGCGCATTAATGGCGCGAAAATGAGGCCCCCTGACTGAAAAAGGTGTCCAATACAGTGCCTGCCGTTTTATAAGCGTTCCCCAAGATTATAAATGTCAAATGTTAGCCTAAATCTGAATAATATGCACAAATAAAGCAATCGATCTAGCCCATAAAAATGTCTACCAGTTTTTTAGCCCATAATAAGCCCTTTATTCTGTTTGTTTGACTAAGAAAATGGCTTACCGGTCCCCATGAGGGGAAATGACAGCCTTCCAGCATTACACAGTCTTGTTAGAAATATGGCTAGTCATACCTTAAGCAGAAAAGTCTGCTAACTGTTTCCCCCAACTGAAGTTACTTCATCTCAACAGTCCTGTGTGGAAACAGCAACCGATTTTAGTTACTGTCTGCTAAAATCATCTTCCTCTTACAAACAGAAATCTTCATCCTTTTCTGTTTCAGAGTAAATAGTACATACCAGCACTATTTTAAAATAACAAACACTTGATAGAAGAATAAAAACTACATTTAAACACCAAAAAAACTCTTAACCATCTCCGTGGAGATGTTGCCTGTGCAACGGCAAAGAGAATGACTGGGGTGGGCGGAGCCTAGGAGGGACCATGTGACCAGCTTTGCTGGGACTCTTTGCCATTTCCTGTTGGGGAAGAGAATATCCCACAAGTAAGGATGACGCCGTGGACCGGACACACCAATGTTGGAGAAATATAAAATCTTCATCAGAGAGAAGAATCTCACTCACGTGTCAACTACACCTTCTGGGATAATCAGCAGCAAACCAGCTAACTGTGTTACTCAGGCAATTCTGTTATACCATATAGATGAGGATTATTCAGCTGAAAACGTTTAAAGACCCAAATACAGCTAAACCAAAAGAATATCAACTTGTGACAAATCTCTAAAATAACATCAAACCACCACAGTTATTGGTTTACTTACAAAAGGCTAAGAGCGTTTACATCACAGGAAAGGGTTAATATGCAACATAAAGGACCATTAAATACAATACAATTGCATAATTAACAAATGCATAATAAAAAGACAAGACAATAACACCCACTCTAAATTTTAAATAAGCAGTAAAAAAAATTCTGTCAAATTGTTCCGCCTCCCTTTATCATGTGACAGACATCAGCCAATCATAGACTAGTATACATATACCATGTGAGCTTGTGCACATGCTCAGTAGGAGATTGTTCCCCAGAAAGTGTGTATATAAAAAGACTGGAAAATTTGATAATGGAAGTAAATTAGCAAGTATCATAAAACTGAATGCTCTTTCTGAATTATAAAAGTTTATTTGAATGTCCCTTTAAATAATTATTGCTTATGCACACAAAACATTTAGTTTTCGTTTTTTTAGAATGTTGCATTTATGCCATATATTCTGTACTAGTAAAGAAGACAAGATTATCACTTTATATAAAAGGTAATATATAATATGTAAAAATTAAATTTATGCTTACCTGATAAATGTATTTCTTATTTGACATGATGAGTCCACGGATCATCTTAATTACTAATGGGATATTCACCTCCTGGTCAGCAGGAGGAGGCAAAGAGCACCACAGCAGAGCTGTTAAATAGCTCCTCCCTTCCCTCCCACTCCAGTCATTCGACCGAAGTTAGGAAGAGAAAGGAAAAGCCAAGGTGCAGAGGTGTCTGAAGTTTACAATAACCCACAACCTGTCTAAAAGAACAGGGCGGGCCGTGGACTCATTGTGTCAAAAAAGAAATAAATTTATCAGGTAAGCATAAATTTTCTTTTCTTTTTTAAGACACGATAAGTTCACGGATCATCTTAATTACTAATGGGATTCAATACCCAAGCTACAATACACAGATGATACGAGAGGGACAAGACAGGGAAACAAAACGGAAGGCACCACTGCTTGAAGAACTTTTCTCCCAAAAGCGGCCTCAGCCGAGGCAAAAGTGTCAAATTTGTAGAACTTTGAAAAAGTGTGAAGAGAGGACCAAGTTGCAGTCTTGCAAATCTGTTCCACAGAAGCTTCATTTTTGAACGCCCATGAGGAAGCAACAGCCCTCGTGGAATGAGCCGTAACTCTCTTGGGAGGCTGCTGTCCAGCAGTCTCATATGCAAAACGTATGATACTGTTCAGCCAAAAAGAAAGAGAAGTAGCCGTAGCTTTCTGTCCCTTGCGTTTTCCTGAGATAACCACAAACAAAGAAGAAGACTGACGAAAGTCCTTTATCGCCTGTAGGTAAAACTTTAAAGCACGGACCACGTCCAAATTGTGGAGAAGTCTTTCCTTCTGAGAAGAAGGATTAAAACACAAGGAAGGAACAACAATCTCCGATCAGAAACAACCTTAGGAAGAAATCCTAATATAGTACGTAACACTACCTTATCTAAATAGAAAATAAGATAAGTAGACACATACTGCAATGCTGAGAGCTCTGACACTCTCCGAGCAGAAGAAATAGCAACCAGAAATAAAACTTTCCAGGATATCAACTTAATATCTAAGGAATGCATAGGCTCAAACGGAGCCCCTTGAAGAACTTTGAGAACCAAATTAAGACTCCATGGAGGAGTAACTGGTTTGAACACAGGCCTGATCCTGACCAAGGCCTGACAGAACGATTGTACATCTGGAACATCTGCCAGACATTTGTGTAACAAAATAGATAAGGCTGAGATTTGCCCCTTTAGTGAACTCGTTGATAAACCTTTCTCCAAACCCTCTTGGAGAAAAGACAAAATTCTAGGAATCCTAACTCTACTCCATGAGTAGCCCTTGGATTCACACCAATAGAGATATTTACACCAAATCTTATGGTAAATCCTTCTAGTAACAGGCTTACGAGCCTGAATCATGGTCTCTATAACAGAGTCCGAAAATCCCCGCTTGGATAAAATTAAGCGTTCAATCTCCAAGCAGTCAGCTTCAGGGAAACTAGATTTGGGTGAAGGAAGGGTCCCTGAATCAGAAGGTCCTTCCTCAACGGAAGTCTCCAAGGTGGTAGAGATGTCATCTCCACCAGATCTGCATACCAAATCCTGCGAGGCCAGGCCGGTGCTATGAGGATCACCAAGGACCTTTCTTGTTTGATTCGAGCAATTACTCGAGAAAGAAGAGCAAGCAGAGGAAACAGGTATGCTAGATTGAAGGTCCAAGGGGCCGCCAGAGCATCTATCAGTTTTGACTGGGGGTCCCTGGATCTCGACCTGTATCTCGGAAGCTTGGCATTCTGCCACGATGCCATGAGATCTAATTCCGGCTGACCCCACTTGAGAATCAGGCTTTAGAACACTTCTGGATAGAGAACCCACTCCCCCGGATGAATGGTCTGCCTGCTCAGAAAATCCGCCTCCCAGTTGTCCACCCCTGGTATGTGGATTGCCGACAGACCACAAGAATGGGCCTCCGTCCACTGAATTATTTTGGATACCTCTGTCATCGCCAAGGAACTCCTCGTTCCTCCCTGATGATTGATGTAGGCCACTGACGTTATGTTGTCCGACTGGAACCTGATAAACTGTACCGAGGCTAACTGGGGCCAGGCCAGAAGAGCATTGTAGTTCGCTCTCAGTTCCAGAATATTTATGGGTAAAACAGACTCTGACTGAGTCCATATTCCCTGAGCCTTTAGAGAGCCCCAGACTGCTCCCCACCCTAGAAGGCTGGCATCTGTTGTCACAATCACCCAAGATGGTCTGCGAAAGCATGTTCCCTGGGAGAGATGATCCAGAGACCACCATTGTAGAGAGTCCCTTGTCTCCTGCTCCAGAAGAAGTGGAGGGGACAAGTCCGAATAATCTATTTTCCATTGTCTCAGCATGTTCAACTGCAGAGCTCTGAGATGGAAGCGAGCAAACGGGATGATGTCCACTGTTGCCACCATCAGCCCGATTAGCTCCATGCACTGGGCCACTGACGGACGAGGAGTGGACTGAAGGACTAGGCAAGTATCGATAATCTTTAATTTCCTGACTTCTGTTAGAAAAATCTTCATAGACAGAGAGTCTATTATGGTTCCTAAGAAAGTTACCCTTGTGTTTGGAACTAAGGAACTCTTTTCTGAATTTACCTTCCATTTTTGAGATCTTAGGAAGGACAACATCAAGTCCGTGTGGGATTTTGCTATCTGAAAGGATGGTGCCTGAACTAGAATGTCGTTCAGATAAGGCGCCACTGCAATGCCTTTTGATCGAAGCACCGCCAATAGAGATTCCAGAACCTTTGTGAAGATTCTGGGGGCTGTGGCCAGACCGAAAGGAAGAGCCAAAAACTGGAAGTGTTTGTCCAGAAAGGCAAACCTTAAGAACTTGTGATGATCCCTGTGAATGGGAACATGTAGATACGTGTCCTTTAAATCTACTGTTGTCATAAATTGACCCTCCTGGATCAATGGAAGAATGAAACGAATTGTTTCTATCTTGAAAGACAGTACCCTGAGAAACTTGTTTAGACTTTTGAGGTCTAAAATTGGTCTGAAGGTTCCCTCCTTTTTGGGAACCACAAACAGATTGGAATAAAACCCCTGACCCTGTTCCAGTAATGGAACGACAATCACTCCCAGAGCGGAGAGGTCTCCTACACAATGTAAGAACGCCTCTCTTTTTGTCTGGTCTGCAGATAATCTTGAAAGAAGAAACCTGCCTCTCAGAGGAAAACTTTTGAACTCCAATTTGTATCCCTGAGACACTATTTCTATTGCCCAGGGATCCTGGACATCCTGAACCCAGGCTTGAACGAAGAAGGAAAGTCTGCCCCCTACCAGATTCGGTCCCGGATTGGGGGCATGCCCTTCATGCTGTCTTGGAATCACTAACTGGCTTCTTGGACTGTTTTCATTTGTTCCAAGACTGGCTGGGTCTCCTTGTAGGCTTAGACTGTTCCTGCTTAGAGGCGGAAGAGGAAGAGTTGCCTTTGAAATTTCGAAAGGAACGAAAATTGCTCTGTCGTCCTTTTTGTTTATTTCTCTTATCTTGAGGGAGAAGATGACCTTTACCTCCCGTGATATCATAAATAATCTCCTTCAGATCAGGACCAAACAAGGTCTTCCCCTTGTAAGGAATAGCTAGAAGTTTTGACTTGGATGACACATCCGCAGACCAAGGTTTTAACCATAAGGCTCTGCGGGTTACAATAGAGAAACTCGAAATCTTAGTTCCCAATTTGATAACTTGAAGGGAAGCGTCCGAAATAAAGGCATTAGCTAGTTTAAGAGCTTTTATCCTGTCTTGGATCTCATCCAAAGAAGTTTCTGTCCTGAGGGCCTCAGACAGTGCATCAAAACAATATGCCGGCACACTAGTGACAGTGGCAATGCACACAGCCGGTTGCCCCTGCAGACCCTGGTGAACATAAATCTTCTTGAGTAACCCATCTAACTTCTTATCCATTGGATCCTTAAAAGCACAACTATCCTCTATGGGAATAGTAGTTCTCTTAGCTAAGGTGGAAATGGCTCCTTCTACCTTAGGGACAGTTTGCTTTAGCAGAATCGGCTATTGGAAACATCTTCTTAAATATAGGAGAGGGAGAAAAAGGAATGCCCGGTCTCTCCCATTCCTTAGCAATGATTTCAGTGGCTCTTTTAGGAACTGGAAATACATCTGTGAAGGAAGGAACCTCAAAATATCTGTCCAGTTTACTAGACTTCGGAGGGACAACCACCACTGTGGAGTCGCTATCATCTAAGGTAATTAAAACCTCCCTGAGTAACAGGCAAAGGTGATCAAGTTTAAATCTGAAAGATACCACCTCCGAGTCCGTCAAAGGTAATAGATCTTCTGAATATGAGATTTCTCCTTCAGAAGCTACTGCGGTACCCTCCTCTTGAGGTCATTGGGAGGATACCTCCGAAATTGCCACAATTGCTTTCCTCTTGCGTTTGCCCTGCAACATTGGAAAGGCAGACAAAGCATCAGAATAGTAGAAGACATGAGAGAGGCTATGTCTGATAACGAAATCCCAGAAGGGACTATAGCTGAAGGGCAGGGCACTGCTTGTGGGGGCGGTAAACTTTGGGACGCTTGGGGAGAAAGCTGCGGCATATAGTGACCCTCATCAGAAGACTCTTGGACAACATCTGCCTTAGAGGAGACTGGGTCTGAAAAAATCTTGTCCCTATTACTCACAGTCCTTACAATACATGAAGGACAGAAAGGGACAAAGCGCATGTGACATATTGCACACCCCCTTGGTCCATACTTGTTCACAATTTGTCAAATAGTAAAGAAAAATCTTCAAAAGTATTGCAAATAAGAATTATAAAAACTGTTACTGTCTCTTTAAATACAAATGTTTTTCTTTTTTACTGCAGATTGTCAGATTAAGAAACGATTTCCCTTTTTACTATAAGTTGTTTATTCTACACACAAATAAACCTCTGCACCTCAGCACTCTGCTGAAATGCTCCTACCTGACTAACGATCAACCAGATTTCCTCAGATGATCTGTTTCTGACACTCTCCATTTTTACTGCAGATTGAAAATAACAACGCTCCAAAACGGGGATACCATGCACCTCTAGGACAGACCGATAAATGCCTTCTTTGATGTCGCACTGATTCCTCTCAGTAACTAGCAAAACCAGGAAGGACCGCCCATCGTGGGCGTAAACTATACCGTTCTATTGCAATGCCTAGAATAGAAAGTGAAACCACCGGAGCCATTCCATAACCTGTTAGCTTAGCAGCTTAACTCCAGCCACAGTGCCTGCTACATAACACTGCCCAAGTACTTTCTCCTCATGAAAGAATAAAATGTCCCAACATAAAGAGCAATCTCCTATAGAGCCCCTTATGTTCACTGTGTGCTAAAAAATATTCTGAGTCTCCTTGTGCCCCAGAAATTTAAAGTAGCACTTACCTTAGTTTCTGCCTGGCAGCAAGGCAGCTCTCAGGCTTGAGAGGTCCTCTCCCTCACATCAACCTGAGGAAAATAAAATGCTGAGTCAATAAATACCTCAGACTGAAGGATATAGGGCAGCAAGAAATAACATAATTTATGTAAGAACTTACCTGATAAATTCATTTCTTTCATATTAGCAAGAGTCCATGAGCTAGTGACGTATGGGATATACATTCCTACCAGGAGGGGCAAAGTTTCCCAAACCTCAAAATGCGTATAAATACACCCCTCACCACACCCACAAATCAGTTTAACGAATAGCCAAGAAGTGGGGTGATAAGAAAAAAAGTGCGAAAGCATATAAAATAAGGAATTGGAATAATTGTGCTTTATACAAAAAAATCATAACCACCACAAAAAGGGTGGGCCTCATGGACTCTTGCTAATATGAAAGAAATGAATTTATCAGGTAAGTTCTTACATAAATTATGTTTTCTTTCATGTAATTAGCAAGAGTCCATGAGCTAGTGACGTATGGGATAATGACTACCCAAGATGTGGATCTTTCCACGCAAGAGTCACTAGAGAGGGAGGGATAAAATAAAGACAGCCAATTCCTGCTGAAAATAATCCACACCCAAAATAAAGTTTAATGAAAACATAAGCAGAAGATTCAAACTGAAACCGCTGCCTGAAGTACTTTTCTACCAAAAACTGCTTCAGAAGAAGAAAACACATCAAAATGGTAGAATTTAGTAAAAGTATGCAAAGAGGACCAAGTTGCTGCTTTGCAAATCTGATCAACCGAAGCTTCATTCCTAAACGCCCAGGAAGTAGAAACTGACCTAGTAGAATGAGCTGTAATCCTTTGAGGCGGAGTTTTACCCGACTCAACATAGGCATGATGAATTAAAGATTTCAACCAAGATGCCAAAGAAATGGCAGAAGCTTTCTGGCCTTTTCTAGAACCGGAAAAGATAACAAATAGACTAGAAGTCTTTCGGAAAGACTTAGTAGCTTCAACATAATATTTCAAAGCTCTAACAACATCCAAAGAATGCAACGATTTCTCCTTAGAATTCTTAGGATTAGGACATAATGAAGGAACCACAATTTCTCTACTAATGTTGTTGGAATTCCCAACCTTAGGTAAAAATTCAAAAGAAGTTCGCAACACCGCCTTATCCTGATGAAAAATCAGAAAAGGAGACTCACAAGAAAGAGCAGATAATTCAGAGACTCTTCTGGCAGAAGAGATCGCCAAAAGGAACAAAACTTTCCAAGAAAGTAATTTAATGTCCAATGAATGCATGGGTTCAAAAGGAGGAGCTTGAAGAGCCCCCAGAACCAAATTCAAACTCCAAGGAGGAGAAATTGACTTAATGACAGGTTTTATACGAACCAAAGCTTGTACAAAACAATGAATATCAGGAATATTAGCAATCTTTCTGTGAAAAAGAACAGAAAGAGCAGAGATTTGTCCTTTTAAGGAACTTGCGGACAAACCTTTATCTAAACCATCCTGAAGAAACTGTAAAATTCTCGGAATTCTAAAAGAATGCCAGGAAAAATGATGAGAAAGACACCAAGAAATATAAGTCTTCCAGACTCTATAATATATCTCTCTAGATACAGATTTACGAGCCTGTAACATAGTATTAATCACAGAGTCAGAGAAACCTCTTTGACCAAGAATCAAGCGTTCAATCTCCATACCTTTAAATTTAAGGATTTGAGATCCTGATGGAAAAAAGGACCTTGCGACAGAAGGTCTGGTCTTAACGGAAGAGTCCACAGTTGGCAAGAGGCCATCCGGACAAGATCCGCATACCAAAACCTGTGAGGCCATGCTGGAGCTACCAGCAGGACAAACAAGCATTCCTTCAGAATCTTGGAGATTACTCTTGGAAGAAGAACTAGAGGCGGAAATATATAGGCAGGATGATACTTCCAAGGAAGTGATAATGCATCCACTGCCTCCGCCTGAGGATCCCGGGATCTGGACAGATACCTGGGAAGTTTCTTGTTTAGATGAGAAGCCATCAGATCTATTTCTGGAAGTTCCCACATTTGAACAATCTGAAGAAATACCTCTGGGTGAAGAGACCATTCGCCCGGATGCAACGTTTGGCGACTGAGATAATCCGCTTCCCAATTGTCTATACCTGGGATATGAACCGCAGAGATTAGACAGGAGCTGGATTCCGCCCAAACCAGAATTTGAGATACTTCTTTCATAGCCAGAGGACTGTGAGTCCCCCCCTGATGATTGATGTATGCCACAGTTGTGACATTGTTTGTCTGAAAACAAATGAACGATTCTCTCTTCAGAAGAGGCCAAGACTGAAGAGCTCTGAAAATTGCACGGAGTTCCAAAATATTGATCGGTAATCTCACCTCCTGAGATTCCCAAACCCCTTGTGCCGTCAGAGACCCCCACACAGCTCCCCAACCTGAAAGACTTGCATCTGTTGAAATTACAGTCCAGGTCGGAAGAACAAAAGAAGCCCCCTGAACTAAACGATGGTGATCTGTCCACCACATCAGAGAGTGTCGTACAATCGGTTTTAAAGATATTAATTGAGATATCTTTGTGTAATCCCTGCACCATTGGTTCAGCATACAGAGCTGAAGAGGCCGCATGTGAAAACGAGCAAAGGGGATCGCTTCCGATGCAGCAGTCATAAGACCTAAAATTTCCATGCAAAAGGCTACCGAAGGGAATGATTGTGACTGAAGGTTTCGACAAGCTGAAATCAATTTTAGACGTCTCTTGTCTGTCAAAGACAGAGTCATGGACACTGAATCTATCTGGAAACCCAAAAAGGTTACCCTTGTCTGAGGAATCAATGAACTTTTTAGTGAATTGATCCTCCAACCATGATCTTGAAGAAACAACACAAGTCGATTCGTATGAGATTCTGCTAAATGTGAAGACTGAGCAAGTACCAAGATATCGTCCAAATAAGGAAAAACCACAATACCCTGTTCTCTGATTACAGACAGAAGGGCACCGAGAACCTTTGTAAAAATCCTTGGAGCTGTTGCTAGGCCAAAGGGCAGAGCCACAAACTGGTAATGCTTGTCTAGGAAAGAGAATCTCAGAAACTGATAGTGATCTGGATGAATCGGAATATGCAGGTATGCATCCTGTAAATCTATTGTTGACATATAATGCCCTTGCTGAACAAAAGGCAGAATAGTCCTTATAGTTACCATTTTGAATGTTGGTATCCTTACATAATGATTCAATATTTTTAAATCCAGAACTGGTCTGAAGGAATTCTCCTTCTTTGGTACAATGAAGAGATTTGAGTAAAACCCCAGCCCCTGTTCCAGAACTGGAACTGGCATAATTACTCCAACCAACTCTAGATCTGAAACACATTTCAGAAATGCTTGAGTCTTCACTGGATTTACTGGGACACGGGAAAGAAAAAATCTTCTTGCAGGAGGCCTTATCTTGAAGCCTATTCTGTACCCTTCCGAAACAATGTTCTGAATCCAAAGATTGTGAATTGAATTGATCCAAATTTCTTTGAAAAATCGTAATCTGCCCCCTACCAGCTGGGCTGGAATGAGGGCCACACCTTCATGTTGACTTGGGAGCTGGCTTTGGCTTTCTAAAAGGCTTGGATTTATTCCAGACTGGAGATGGTTTCCAAACTGGTACCACTCCTGTAGGGAGCTTTCGCTGGGTTTACTGGGACACGGGAAAGAAAAAATCTCTTTGAAGGAGGTCTTATCTTGAAACCAATTCTGTACCCTTCTGAAACAATGTTCTGAATCCAAAGATTGTGAACAGAATCGATCCAAATTTCTTTGAAAAAACGTAGTCTGCCCCCTACCAGCTGAGCTGGAATGAGGGCCGCACCTTCATGTGGACTTAGAAGCTGGCTTTGCTTTTCTAGAAGGCTTGGATTTATTCCAGACTGGAGATGGTTTCCAAACTGAAACTGCTCCTGAGGATGAAGGATCAGGCTTTTGTTCTTTGTTGAAACGAAAGGAACGAAAACGATTATTAGCCCTGTTTTTACCCTTAGATTTTTTATCCTGCGGTAAAAAAGTTCCTTTCCCACCAGTAACAGTTGAGATAATAGAATCCAACTGAGAACCAAATAATTTATTACCCTGGAAAGAAAGGGAAAGTAGAGTCGATTTAGAAGACATATCAGCATTCCAAGTTTTAAGCCATAAAGCTCTTCTAGCTAAAATAGCTAGAGACATAAACCTGACATCAACTCTGATAATATAAAAAATGGCATCACAGATAAAATTATTAGCATGTTGAAGCAGAATAATAATGTTATGAGAATCATGATCTGTTACTTGTTGCGCTAAAGTTTCCAACCAAAAAGTTGAAGCTGCAGCAACATCCGCCAAAGATATAGCAGGTCTAAGAAGATTACCTGAACACAAATAAGCTTTTCTTAGAAAGGATTCAATTTTCCTATCTAGAGGATCCTTAAAGGAAGTACCATCTGCCGTAGGAATAGTAGTACGTTTAGCAAGGGTAGAAATAGCCCCATCAACCTTAGGGATTTTGTCCCAAAACTCTAATCTTTCGGATGGCACAGGATATAATTGCTTAAAACGTTTAGAAGGAGTAAATGAATTACCCAAATTATTCCATTCTCTGGAAATTACTTCAGAAATAGCACCTGGAACAGGAAAAACTTCTGGAATAACTACAGGAGATTTAAAGACCTTGTCTAAACGTTTAGATTTAGTATCAAGAGGACCAGAATCCTCAATTTCTAATGCAATTAGGACTTCTTTAAGTAAAGAACGAATAAATTCCATTTTAAATAAATATGAAGCTTTATCAGCATCAACCTCTGAGACAGAGTCCTCTGAACCAGAAGAATCATTAGAATCAGAATGATGATGTTCATTTAAAAATTCATCTGGATAAAGAGAAGTTTTAAAAGATTTTTTATATTTACTAGAAGGAGGAATAACAGACATAGCCTTCTTAATGGATTCAGAAACAAAATCTCTTATGTTATCAGGAACACTCTGAACATTAGATGTTGAGGGAACTGCAACAGGTAATGGTACTTTACTAAAGGAAATATTTTCTGCATTAACAAGTTTGTCATGACATTTAATACAAACAACAGCTGGAGGAACAACTACCAAAAGTTTACAGCAGATACACTTAGCTTTGGTAGTTCCAGCACCAGGCAGCGATTTTCCTGAAGTTTCTTCTGACTCAGATGCAATGTGAGACATCTTGCAATATGTAAGAGAAAAAACAACATATAAAGCAAAATTGATCAAATTCCTTAAATGACAGTTTCAGGAATGGGAAAAAATGCCAAAGAACAAGCTTCTAGCAACCAGAAGCAATGAAAAATGAGACTTAAATAATGTGGAGACAAAAGCGACGCCCAGATTTTTTTAGCGCCAAATAAGACGCCCACATTATTTGGCGCCTAAATGCTTTTGGCGCCAAAAATGACGCCACATCCGGAACGCCGACATTTTTGGCGCAAAAGAATGTCAAAAAATGACGCAACTTCCGTCGACACGTATGACGCCGGAAACGGAAAAGATTTTTTGCGCCAAAAAAGTCCGCGCCAAGAATGACGCAATAAAATTAAGCATTTTCAGCCCCCGCAAGCCTAACAGCCCACAGGGAAAAAAGTCAAATTTTAAGGTAAGAAAAAATGATTGATTCAAATGCATTATCCCAAATATGAAACTGACTGTCTGAAAAAAGGAATGTTGAACATCCTGAGTCAAGGCAAATAAATGTTTGAATACATATATTTAGAACTTTATAAAAAAGTGCCCAACCATAGCTTTAGAGTGTCACAGAAAATAAGACTTACTTACCCCAGGACACTCATCTACATGTTTGTAGAAAGCCAAACCAGTACTGAAACGAAAATCAGCAGAGGTAATGGTAAATATATAAGAGTATATCGTCGATCTGAAAAGGGAGGCAAGAGATGAATCTCTACGACCGATAACAGAGAACCTATGAAATAGACCCCGTAGAAGGAGATCATTGAATTCAAACAGGCAATACTCTCTTCACATCCCTCTGACATTCACTGCACGCTGAGAGGAAAACCGGGCTCCAACCTGCTGCGGAGCGCATATCAACGTAGAATCTAGCACAAACTTACTTCACCACCTCCATAGGAGGCAAAGTTTGTAAAACTGATTTGTGGGTGTGGTGAGGGGTGTATTTATAGGCATTTTGAGGTTTGGGAAACTTTGCCCCTCCTGGTAGGAATGTATATCCCATACGTCACTAGCTCATGGACTCTTGCTAATTACATGAAAGAAATGGGAGGCGCAGTGAGAATTATGTCCCACAAGTTCCCATTGCTCTAAAGCCACCAAGGCTCTACTGAAGAGACTGATATGGACTACAGCTACACTATAGAACAAAGCAGCACAATCTTGCACTACTTTAAAAATAATAAACACTTGATGGAAGAATCTATACTAACACCTCACTTTACCTCTTCCTATCACTAACGTAAGCAAAGAGAATTACTGGAGTGGGAGGGAAGGGAGGAGCTATTTAACAGCTCTGCTGTGGTGCTCTTTGCCTCCTCCTGCTGACCAGGAGGTGAATATCCCATTAGTAATTAAGATGATCTGTGGACTCATCGTGTCTTAAAAAAGAAATAAACTTTATTAGTGAACATACACATCAGACATGTACACTCACCTGTGCCCTGTTTCCCGCAGACACATCTCACATGTACACTCATCTCTGCCCTGCAACCCTCACACCTTGCACACATACACTATCTGTGCCCTGTTTCCCACAGACATGACACACAAACACTCACTTTGCCCTACATCCCTCTCAAGTGTCTCACACGTACACTTCTTTCCTTAGATATGTCACATGTACACACACCTATCCCCTCCATCCCACAGACATGTCACATACATACACTCACATGTGCCCTGTTTTCCACAGACATCTCACACACTTACACTCACCTGTGTCCTGCGTCCCTCTCACATGTCACCCATATACACTCACCTGTGCCCTGCTTCCCTCAGACATGTCACACACATACACTCACCTGAGCCCTGCTTCCAACAGACATGTCACTCACTTACACTCACCTGTGCCCTATTTCCCTCACACATGTCACACACATACACTCATAGGTGCCCTACTTCCTACAGACATGTCACACACTTACATTCACCTGTTCCCTACTTCCCACAGACATGTCACACACATACACTCACCTGAGCCCTGCTTCCAACAGACATGTCACACCCACACACTCACATGTCCCCTACTTTCCACAGACATGTCACTCACACTCACCTGTGCCCTATTTCTCTCACACATGTCACACACATACACTCACACGTGCCCTACTTCCCACAGACATGTCACTCATTTACACTCATCTGTGCCCTATTTCCCTCACACATGTCACACACATACATTCACAGGTGCCCTACTTCCTACAGACATGTCACACACTTACATTCACCTGTTCCCTACTTCCCACAGACATGTCACACACTTACACTCACCTGTGCTCTACTTCCCTCACACACATTCACTCACACGTGCCCTACATCCCACAGACATGTCACACACTTACATTCACATGTCCCCTACTTCCCACAGACATGTCACACACTTACATTCACATGTCCCCTACTTTCCACAGACATGTCACCAGGGCCTCCATCAAAGGGTTACAGGGGTGACTCCTGTTAGGGGCCCAATGGGCCAGGGGGGGCCCATGAGGCAAGAACTAAATTTGGCAGCCACCAGTGGGTACTACAGCAGAGTGCTAATTGAGCATGGGAAATGTTATTACAAGGAGTAAAGTATTAGCATTTGAGAGGATTTCTGACTGTGCAATAAACCACTATGCACAGTGTGAGACAGACTTGGCACTTTGTTTGTACAGTGTGTGCCTGAGTCAGACGGCAGATTAGAGGAGGTAGGACTTTGTGCAATTTTGGATTATAACTTCAGTGTGGTAGTAGTTGTATGGTGGGGCCAGGGATCCATAAAAACATATTTTTTTAGCAGCAGTGTATTTATGATTATTTGACAATGCTGTCGAAATTCTATATTTAGGTAAATCCATCCATTTGCAAAATTGTAGGCTGGAATGATACAGAAACTGATACAGTGAAGTCTGCATGTTGCTATGGGAATTGGTGAAGTACTGTGGCACTAGCAGTACTTTTTAATACGATTAAAGTAGAGCTTCGCTGTTTCTTAGGTTTTTTCACAGTTTTATTTGTTTTTTATCGCATCATACTGAGCGACTACTTCATTGCACAGAAATCACTACATCACATTGGACACTTTGGATTTATTTTTAAAAAACTTACATTTTGCTACACTTGTTTGAGGACTCCCACATTATGTATTTTTTGCAAGGCCACTAACTTTTCAAATTTTCCTTATTTTTTCCAAATTTTTCTTATTTTTTCCACATCAAGTGATCACATTGTTTTTCACATTTTTACATTTGTTTGCATTTTTTCAAGCACAGGACACACTTTTTGGGATCTTTTCAGAATTGGATATTGATAAAGACACTTACTTTTGTCACATTGTTTTCTGTTTGGAAAAAGACCAACTATATACAACCATAAGAACATTCATCATTATCTGGACTGTACCAAGGTGTACCTTCCAAAATAGGACACTTGGCCTATTAGGTCACCCTTTGTCAAACGTTTTTAAGTGTATCAGCTTATTTTTATTGTGTATTTTTATTTTTTGTTTTTATGCTATTTTCATCATTGCGTTATTGTAACATGGATCCATGATTTTTTATGACTGTGTATTTTTTATGACTGTGTATGTTTTATAAGAAGATCACCAACATTTTAATCAACTGTGTGGAATAAACATTTTTATACATTTTATACTTTATATAACCATTTTATAAACGCTATTATAAACATCTTTGAACCTACATTAAGAGAACCCACATCGTGGGCACTATTCTATCAGCCTAATAGGTGTCCCCTTCCCCTTCCTCAGCCTACTTTGGCGCTCACCTCCACTCCCTATCGAAATTCTATATTTAAAACCATGCAGAAATGTTTCCTCCTCAATACACAAATGGTATATATATATATATATATATATTACATTCCAGTTTACTGCCCCTTTATGCAAGGACTTTCCAGATGCAAGGATGCATTTTATCTAAGATTTTTACTTCTGCATAAAATGTTATACTCTCAGACTAAGATTGCTCAGTGTTTGAAATGAGACAGGTTAACTTAAAACTGTTCGGTTTACAGTACAGCTGACTTAATTTTGAAATACATACCAACAAGCCTAAATCCTGAATTTGATAAGATCTAATGGTATGAGTACCACAGCTTATGGTTTCACCAAGACCATATAGAGTACAGCATTTTCAAAATCCATAAGTACAGCTGACAGATGGGAACATTTGTACACAATATTTGAAGTGGTGCTCTTGGTTGGGGGAAAAACAAACAAACGTATGTCAACCTTTTAAAAGTACTTTTCTTCATCTAGCCATCTACCCTGATCATTAATGTACAATTTTGAATTCACAGTGATTCTTTAAAAAGTGATCTCTTAATTTCTGCATTTTTTTATCATGCATGTCACACAACGTTGATTTAGGGGATGCAAGGTGCATAAATGTTTCCTCCTGTGAGTGTTTCTGTGGGTGTCTGTGTTTATGTCTTTGTGCTTTGGTTTGTGCCTCTATGAGTATGTATTTTTTTTTCTGTGGGTGTTGTGAGGGTGGGTGTGTATGTCTTTGTGCATTTTCTGTGGATGTTTGTGAGGGTGTGTGCATATGTCTTTGAGCTTTTTCTATGGGTGTCTCTGTGAGGGTGTGTGTATGTTTGTCTTTGTGTATTTTCTCTGGATGCCTCTGTGAGGGTGGGTGTGTATGTCTGTGTTTTCTGCGGATGCATCTGTGAGGATGAGTGTGTGTATGTATGTATGTCTGTGTTTTCTGTGGATGTCTCTGTGAGGGTGTGTGTTTTATGTGGGTGTCTGTGTGTTTTCTGTGGATGTCTCAGTGAGGGTGTGTGTATGTCTTTCTGTGTTTTATGTGGTTGTCTTTCTGTGTGTGTATGTATTTGTGTGTTTTCTGTGGGTGTCTCTGTGTGTGTGTGTATGTCTTTGTGTGTTTTCTGAGGCTGTCTCTGTCGGTGTTTCCTTGAGTGTATGTGTAAGTTTGAGTTTGTGTGTGTCCATTGTCTGTTCTAGGACATTTTGACCTTACTACTGATTATTCACATCTTTCTACAGACTTTGAGACTAATGAGACCTTTCCGGAAGTCACCTAATCCACCATTTAACCTTTAAATTATTGTTTAGGCAGCTCAGGGCCCTTCCTTTCAGCCACTGCATGCTGTTGTCATCATTTAGTTGGCATCTTCCTTTACAAAAATATAATCAGAACTCCATATTTTGTTTTCTAAATCTCCTTTTTTTTACAAAACTGTAGTCTACCTCATTACTTGTCAGGTCAATGTAAACAAGTGCTGAGTGTCTGTTTGGGTGTCTGTGTCTGTTTCTTTGCGTGTCTGCTAGAGTGTCTATATGTGAATCCTTATGTGTGAGTGTGTGTGTGTTTCAGTATATGAGTATGTCTGTGTGTTTGTATGTTACTACCTTTACAACATTTCCAAGTTTGAATAGACACTTAAGAATAAAGTGCATATACGTTTTAGTCACTTGGTCAAAAATTGCACATGTCAAGGGGTGGGGTGGGGGCCTGATAAATGGTTAAGTCAGGGGCCCCAAAATTTCTAGTGGTGGCCCTGCATGTCACACACTTACAATCACCTGTTCCCTATTTCCCTCACACATGTCACACACTTACACTCACCTGTGCCCTACTTCCTTCCGACATGTCCCACATATACACTCACACATGCCCTGCGTCCCTCAGACATAGGACACACATACACTCACACGTGCCCTACTTCCCACAGACATCTCACACACATACACTCACCTGTACTTATATTGGCACAAATTTGCTGCTCTAATGTTTCTGCATTTCTTAGCCACTGATCTTCTGTTTGTTCCATGTTACATGAAATCGTAGCATCGTTTTCACCTGGGGAAAAAAAGAATAAATACATTTCTGTACTCTCTTCTGTAGGCTAAAATGGACATTGTGCTGTAATTTTGTTCCATTTTAATATGTTCCCTGTGATCTGCGTTACACACTGGAGTGTTTCAAATTGTGAATAAGCAACTACTTTACCTTTACTTTGTCATTTAAATTAGTTGCTTTTACCTGTTGAAATCACCACCTATACTGAAAATATGAATACTTTAGTATTTTGGATTTAAATAAGAGTCAGCAAGCAGCAATAAAGTTCCTAGTAGGGTATGAAATAGATATGTAACAACATTGTCCTTTTCAATAGCTGTCTCTGGCCAAACAGATAGATAAGGAAGCATTAATGTATAGATAAAAATATAAGATTATAAGGGTCTGCTATTTCTGCAGGCTCAGTCCATTTATATACTGTAGGTTTGCTCTTGAGAAAAATAGTTTGAGGTTTCAATCAGCAAAAATAGCTATTTCATAAATAAAAAAACCTAAATGAACATGTTTCCATACACTTTACACTCAGCTGCCCCTATAATATGTAATTGGGAACACATTAAAGGGAATACAATTTTACAGTACATTGTCACTTAAAAGAGACCCCAATAGTGGTAAAACCATAAAGGATATTAACTCTTGCCAAATTATGAAAACAACATTAAACTCCCACAGTTTACTTAAAGGGACAGTTCACCCAAAAAGTAATACATTTTTAAACATAAATAGGAGGACGTTAAGTATGGTAGTGCTGGACTTTCTGTGTAAATCATTATCTGTATTTATAAATATTTTTTAATGTCTGTTTACAAAGTACATTACCTAAGTCCCTTAGAATATTCTCTGGACGTGCGGCCAGTCTTTTCTTACTCCCTTTAGCCCATTGCACATGCGCCGCCCCTCAAGCTTGTTATTCCCTCTTATGTCAGATCTATTGTAACAAGCTTACTTAGCGCTGACAGATGAAGCATGATTTATGGTAATCAAAGTTTGGAGTGGTGTTGAAAATGTGCATCGGATGAGCTGTGCCTGATGACCTGTGCGCACGTTATATTTATCAATCTGCAATGTTTGGAGGGGGACAATAGAGGGGGGCTGGATGACAACTTTGTACTCCTGTCGAACCTGCTGAAAAACAGTGGCTGCATCATATATCCTGCAAAGCCTGCTGTGTAACAGTGATCATAAATTCAGATTATCCTAGCATACTGAAGGAATAATAGGGATTTTATTAAAGACTCAGAAACGAGTATTTTGCAATACCTTCTTTTTATTACTTATGCAGCTTTTCACAGAATACCATTCAATAAAACATAAACAAGCTGAACATTACAATGGAAACAAGTACAACCAAAGAAAAACGGATAAGTAAAAGAGCTGAAGAAACTAGCCAATGAGCATAATCATAGTGCCCATAAACTGTCCAGATAGTCCCAATTCCTCCTCTTCTTTGATGCGCAGAGGTAGAAAGTTCACAAGGAAAGGAGAAAAGGTGTTGACAAATCCACAGAAGAAAAAACAAAGGCAACCAAGGAGAAAACAGAAAATTAACTTGAAACAGGAACTGGAACATAACTGAAAACACTTGAGGTATCTGAAGATGAACATCATGCTTGAAGTGATGAGATAGCAGAAGTTGATAGCGTCTATCTTGCAATTCCTGAGATTCTTGACCTGGAGAGGATTAGATTGAAGAAGCTGGAAAATGTTAATATATTAATAAATATTTCACAATCCTAAAAAGGGAAGTGAGGGAGGGAAAATACTCGTCTCTGTGTCTTTAATAAAATCTAGATTATTCCTTCACTATGCTAGGATAATCGGAAATTTATTACAAGCACAGAGACTCCTATTTTGCTAATTTAAAGCAAAGAGAAATTAGACAAGAAGAGAAGAGGCAGCATTAGCAATAGGTTTGAAATAAAACTGTTTGAAAGTAGATTCAGAAGACCAATCTGCTGCGCTAAGAATGTCTTGGAGAGAGGAAGATTTAAGGAAAGCTTTGGAAGCTGAAGCTCCTCTGACAGAATGAGCTGAAAAAGACTCTTCCACTCCAGATAACAAAAGGATCCATTTCACCCATCTAACAATAGATGTAGAAGTGACAGATTTATAAGGAGAAACAAAAGAGATAAGAAGTTGAGGGGAAGAATGAGATCTAAGGGAAGAAGTCCTGGATTCATATTCTTTAAGGCAGGAAGCGACACAAAGATTGGGTTGTTCAGGAAAAAACGGATAAAAAAACAGAATTTATGCTTACCTGATAAATTACTTTCTCCAACGGTGTGTCCGGTCCACGGCGTCATCCATAACTTGTGGGAATATTCTCTTCCCCAACAGGAAATGGCAAAGAGCACAGCAAAAGCTGTCCATACAGTCCCTCCCAGGCTCCGCCCCCCCCAGTCATTCAACCGACGGACAGGAGAAAAAAAGGAGAAACTATAGGGTGCCGTGGTGACTGTAGTTAAAGAAAGAAATTTATCAAACCTGATTAAAAAAACCAGGGCGGGCCGTGGACCGGACACACCGTTGGAGAAAGTAATTTATCAGGTAAGCATAAATTCTGTTTTCTCCAACATTGGTGTGTCCGGTCCACTGCGTCATCCATAACTTGTGGGAACCAATACCAAAGCTTTAGGACACGGATGAAGGGAGGGAGCCAATCAGGTTACCTAAACAGAAGGCACCACGGCTTGCAAAACCTTTCTCCCAAAAATAGCCTCCGAAGAAGCAAAAGTATCAAATTTGTAGAATTTGGCAAAAGTGTGCAGAGAAGACCAAGTCGCTGCCTTACATATCTGATCAACAGAAGCCTCGTTCTTAAAGGCCCATGAGGAAGCCACAGCCCTAGTAGAGTGAGCTGTGATTCTTTCGGGAGGCTGCCGTCCGGCAGTCTCGTAAGCCAATCGGATGATGCTTTTCAGCCAAAAGGAAAGAGAGGTAGCAGTAGCTTTTTGACCTCTCCTCTTGCCAGAATAAACGACAGAGAAGACGTTTGTCTGAAATCCATTGTTGCTTCTAAATAGAACTTTAAAGCACGGACTACATCTAAATTATGTAACAAACGTTCCTTCTTTGAAACTGGATTTGGACACAAAGAAGGCACAACTATTTCCTGGTTAATATTCTTGTTGGAAACAACCTTTGGAAGGAAACCAGGTTTAGTACGCAAAACAACCTTATCTGAATGGAACACCAGATAGGGCGGATTACACTGCAGAGCAGATAATTCAGAAACTCTTCTAGCAGAAGAAATAGCAACCAAAAACAGAACTTTCCAAGATAACAGCTTGATATCTATGGAATGTAGAGGTTCAAACGGAACCCCTTGAAGAACTGAAAGAACTAAATTCAGACTCCAAGGAGGAGTCAAAGGTCTGTAAACAGGCTTGATCCTGACCAAAGCCTGAACAAAAGCTTGAACATCTGGCACAGCTGCCAGTCGTTTATGTAACAAGACAGATAAAGCAGAAATCTGTCCTTTTAGAGAATTCGCTGATAATCCCTTGTCCAAACCTTCTTGGAGAAAAGAAAGGATCCAAGGAATTTTAATCTTACTCCATGAGAATCCCTTGGATTCACACCAACAGATATATCTTTTCCATATTTTATGGTAAATTTTTCTAGTTACAGGTTTTCTGGCTTGTACCAGAGTTTCTATCACAGAATCCGAAAACCCACGCTTAGATAAAATCAAGCGTTCAATTTCCAAGCCGTCAGCTGGAGAGAAACTAGATTTGGATGTTCGAATGGACCTTGTACTAGAAGATCCTGTCTCAAAGGTAGCTTCCATGGTGGAGCCGATGACATATTCACCAGGTCTGCATACCAAGTCCTGCGTGGCCACGCAGGAGCTATCAAAATCACCTAGGCCCTCTCTTGTTTGATCCTGGCTACCAGCCTGGGAATGAGAGGAAACGGTGGAAACGCATAAGCTAGGTTGAAGGCCCAAGGCGCCACTAATGCATCCACTAGAGTCGCCTTGGGATCCCTGGATCTGGACCCGTAGCAAGGAACCTTGAAGTTCTGACGAGACGCCATCAGATCCATGTCTGGAATGCCCCATAATTGGGTCAACTGGGCAAATATCTCCGGGTGGAGTTCCCACTCCCCCGGATGGAAAGTCTGACGACTCAGATAATCCGCCTCCCAGTTTTCCACTCCTGGGATGTGGATCGCAGATAGGTGGCAGGAGTGATCCTCCGCCCATTTTATGATTTTGGTCACTTCTCTCATCGCCAGGGAACTCCTTGTTCCCCCCTGATGATTGATGTAAGCAACAGTCGTCATGTTGTCTGATTGGAATCTTATGAATCTGGCCTTTGCTAGTTGAGGCCAAGCCCTGAGAGTATTGAATATCGCTCTCAGTTCCAGAATGTTTATCGGGAGAAGAGACTCTTCCCGAGACCATAGACCCTGAGCTTTCAGGGAGTCCCAGACCGCGCCCCAGCCCACTAGACTGGCGTCGGTCGTGACGATGACCCACTCTGGTCTGCGGAAGCTCATTCCCTGGGATAGGTGATCCTGGGTCAGCCACCAACGGAGTGAGTCTCTGGTCTTCTGATCTACTTGAATCACTGGAGACAAGTCTGTATAGTCCCCATTCCACTGTTTCAGCATGCACAGTTGTAATGGTCTTAGATGAATTCGCGCAAAAGGAACTATGTCTATTGCTGCAACCATCAACCCTACTACTTCCATGCACTGAGCTATGGAAGGTCGTGGAACAGAGTGAAGAACTTGACAAGCGTTTAGAAGTTTTGACTTTCTGACATCTGTCAGGAAAATCTTCATTTCTAAAGAATCTATTATTGTCCCCAAGAAAGGAACTCTTGTCGACGGAGACAGGGAACTTTTTTCTATGTTCACCTTCCACCCGTGAGATCTGAGAAAGGCCAGAACGATGTCTGTGTGAGCCTTTGCCTTTGAAAGAGACGACGCTTGTATCAGAATGTCGTCCAAGTAAGGTGCCACTGCAATACCCCTTGGTCTTAGAACCGCTAGAAGGGACCCGAGTACCTTTGTGAAAATCCTTGGAGCAGTGGCTAGCCCGAATGGGAGAGCCCCAAACTGGTAATGTTTGTCCAGAAAGGCGAACCTTAGGAACTGATGATGATCTTTGTGGATAGGAATATGTAGATACGCATCCTTTAGATCCACGGTAGTCATAAATTGACCCTCCTGGATTGTAGGTAAAATCGTTCGAATAGTTTCCATTTTGAACGATGGCACTCTGAGAAATTTGTTTAGAATCTTTAAATCCAGAATTGGTCTGAAAATTCCCTCTTTTTTGGGAACTACAAACAGATTTGAGTAAAACCCCAGTCCTTGTTCCACAGTTGGAACTGGGTGTATCACTCCCATTTTTAACAGGTCTTCTACACAATGTAAGAATGCCTGTCTCTTTATTTGGTTTGAAGATAAGTGAGACATGTGGAACCTTCCCCTTGGGGTAGTTCCTTGAATTCCAGAAGATAACCCTGAGAAACTATTTCTAGTGCCCAGGGATCCTGAACATCTCTTGCCCAAGCCTGAGCAAAGAGAGAGAGTCTGCCCCCTACTAGATCCGGTCCCGGATCGGGGGCTACTCCTTCATGCTGTTTTGGTAGCAGCAGCAGGCTTCTTGGCCTGTTTACCCTTGTTCCAGCCGTGCATCGGTTTCCAAGCTGGTTTGGTCTGCGAAGCATTACCCTCTTGTCTAGAGGCTGCAGAGTTGGAGGCCGGTCCGTTCCTGAAATTGCGAAAGGAACGAAAATTAGACTTATTCTTGGCCTTGAAAGGCCTGTCTTGTGGTAGGGCATGGCCCTTACCCCCAGTGATGTCTGAGATAATCTCTTTCAATTCTGGCCCAAAGAGGGTTTTACCTTTGAAAGGGATATTAAGCAATTTTGTCTTGGAAGATACATCCGCTGACCAAGACTTTAGCCAGAGCGTTCTGCGTGCCACAATTGCAAACCCTGAATTTTTCGCCGCTAATCTAGCTAACTGCAAAGCGGCATCTAAAATAAAGGAATTAGCTAACTTAAGTGCGTGAATTATAAGGAGTCTCTCTACTGAGCGACTTTCCTAGTTCCTCGAACCAGAACCACGCTGCTGTAGTGACAGGAATAATGCACGAAATAGGTTGCAGAAGGTAACCTTGCTGTACAAAAATCTTTTAAGCAAACCTTCCAATTTTTTATCCATAGGATCTTTGAAAGCACAATTATCCTCGATAGGAATGGTAGTGCGTTTGGCTAGTGTAGAAACTGCCCCCTCGACCTTAGGGACTGTCTGCCATAAGTCCTTTCTGGGGTCGACCATAGGAAATAATTTCTTAAATATAGGAGGAGGGACAAAAGGTATGCCGGGTTTCTCCCACTCCTTATTCACTATGTCCGCCACCCGCTTGGGTATTGGAAAAGCGTCGGGGTGCACCGGGACCTCTAGGAACTTGTCCATCTTGCACAATTTTTCTGGAATGACCAGGTTGTCACAATCATCCAGAGTAGATAGCACCTCCTTAAGTAGTGCGCGGAGATGTTCTAATTTAAATTTAAATGTCACAACATCAGGTTCTGCCTGTTGAGAAATTCTACCTGAATCAGAAATTTCCCCATCTGACAAAACCTCCCTCATGGCCACTTCAGATTGGTGTGAGGGTATGACAGAGCAATTATCATCAGCGCCCTCCTGCTCTACAGTGTTTAAAACAGAGCAATCGCGCTTTCTCTGAAATGCAGGCATTTTGGATAAAATATTTGCTATGGAGTTATCCATTACTGCCGTCAATTGTTGCATAGTAACAAGCATTGGCGCGCTAGAAGTACTAGGGGTCTCCTGCGTGGGCAAAACTGGTGTAGACACAGAAGGAGATGATGTAGAACTATGTCTACTCCCTTCATCTGATGAATCATCTTGGGCAACTTTACTATCTGTGGCAGTACTGTCCTTACTTTGTTTGGACGCTATGGCACAATTATCACACATATTTGAAGGGGGAGACACATTGGCTTCCATACATACAGAACATAGTCTATCTGAAGGCACAGACATGTTAAACAGGCTTAAACTTGTCAATAAAGTACAAAAACCGTTTTAAAACAAAACCGTTACTGTCTCTTTAAATTTTAAACAGGGCACACTTTATTACTGAATATGTGAAAAACTATGAAGGAATTGTTCAATTTTCACCACAGTGTCTTAAAGCATTCAAAGCATTGCACCCCAAATTTCAGACTGTTAAACCTTAAAATGAGGAAACCAGAGCCGTTTACAGATTTAACCCCCTTACAGTCCCAGCTCCAGCCTTTGCTGCGACTTCACCAAACCCAGGGGAGTATAAGTTACCAAATGAAGCCTTCTAGGAACCTTTTCAACTAATTCCAGACCCACACACATGCAGCTGCATGTACCGCTCTCAAAAGTAACTGCGCAGTAATGGCGCGAAAATGAGGCTCTGCCTACTATAGAGAAGGCCCTTCCTGACTGGGAAGGTGTCTAAACCAGTGCCTGACGTAAAAAAACGTTCCCCAAAGATATAAAGTGTGAATTTCAACATCAAACTGTATAAAATGCCCAAATAAAGCAATCGATCTAGCCCATAAAAGTGTCTACCAGTTTTATAGCCCATATTAAGCCCTTTATTCTGTTTGAGACTAAGAAAATGGCTTACCGGTCCCCATGAGGGGAAAAATGACAGCCTTCCAGCATTACACAGTCTTGTTAGAAATATGGCTAGTCATACCTGAAGCAGAAAAGTCTGCCAACTGTTTCCCCCAACTGAAGTTATCTCATCTCAACAGTCCTATGTGGAAACAGCAAACGATTTTAGTTACTGCTGCTAAAATCATACTCCTCTCACAAACAGAACTCTTCATCTTTTTCTGTTTCAGAGTAAATAGTACATACCAGCACTATTTTAAAATAACAAACTCTTGATAGTAGAATAAAAAACTACAACTAAACACCACATACTCTTCACCATCTCCGTGGAGATGCTGCTTGTTCAGCGGCAAAGAGAATGACTGGGGGGGCGGAGCCTGGGAGGGACTATATGGACAGCTTTTGCTGTGCTCTTTGCCATTTCCTGTTGGGGAAGAGAATATTCCCACAAGTTATGGATGACGCCGTGGACCGGACACACCAATGTTGGAGAAATAGACTTAGAAAAGGATTTAGTTCTACGAGAAATAATAAAAGTTACACCAAAAGGAGAAAACATATTTGAACTTATATCAATGGCTTTGACGTCTGAGACCCTGCGAAAGGAGAGAAGACATAGAAAAGTAGCTAATTTAGCTGACAGTTGTTTAAGAGAGAGATCCGAATTCGATGGCCAATTTCAAAGTAAAGAAATAACAAGATCTATATTCCAGAAAAAACATAATTTATGTAAGAACTTACCTGATAAATTAATTTCTTTCATATTAGCAAGAGTCCATGAGCTAGTGACGTATGGGATATACATTCCTACCAGGAGGGGCAAAGTTTCCCAAACCTCAAAATGCCTACAAATACACCCCTCACCACACCCACAAATCAGTTTAACGAATAGCCAAGAAGTGGGGTGATAAGAAAAAAGTGCGAAAGCATAAAAAATAAGGAATTGGAATAATTGTGCTTTATACAAAAAAATCATAACCACCACAAAAAGGGTGGGCCTCATGGACTCTTGCTAATATGAAAGAAATGAATTTATCAGGTAAGTTCTTACATAAATTATGTTTTCTTTCATGTAATTAGCAAGAGTCCATGAGCTAGTGACGTATGGGATAATGAATACCCAAGATGTGGATCTTTCCACGCAAGAGTCACTAGAGAGGGAGGGATAAAATAAAGACAGCCAATTCCGCTGAAAAATAATCCACACCCAAAATAAAGTTTAAATTTTATAATGAAAAAAACTGAAAATATAAGCAGAAGATTCAAACTGAAACAGCTGCCTGAAGTACTTTTCTACCAAAAACAGCTTCTTAAGAAGAAAACACATCAAAATGGTAGAATTTAGTAAAAGTATGCAAAGAAGACCAAGTGGCTGTTTGCAAATCTGATCAACCGAAGCTTCATTCCTAAATGCCCAGGAAGTAGAAACTGACCTAGTAGAATGAGCTGTAATCCTTTGAGGCGGAGTTTTACCCGACTCGACATAAGCATGATGAATTAAAGATTTCAACCAAGATGCCAAAGAAATGGCAGAGGCCTTCTGACCTTTCCTAGAACCGGAAAAGATAACAAATAGACTAGAAGTCTTTCGGAAAGTCTTAGTAGCTTCAACATAATATTTCAAAGCTCTAACTACATCCAAAGAATGCAATAATTTCTCCTTAGAATTCTAAGGATTAGGACATAATGAAGGAACCACAATTTCTCTACTAATGTTGTTGGAATTCACAACCTTAGGTAAAAATTCAAAAGAAGTTCGCAACACCGCCTTATCCTGGTGAAAAATCAGAAAAGGAGACTCACAAGAAAGAGCAGATAATTAAGAAACTCTTCTGGCAGAAGAGATGGCCAAAAGGAACAAAACTTTCCAAGAAAGTAATTTAATGTCCAATGAATGCATAGGTTAAAACGGAGGAGCTTGAAGAGCCCCCAGAACCAAATTCAAACTCCAAGGAGGAGAAATTGACTTAATAACAGGTTTTATACGAACCAAAGCTTGTACAAAACAATGAATATCAGGAAGATTAGCAATCTTTCTGTGAAAAACAGAGATTTGTCCTTTCAAGGAACTTGCAGACAAACCTTTATCCAAACCATCCTGAAGAAACTGTAAAATTCTCGGAATTCTAAAAGAATGCCAGGAAAAATGATGAGAAAGACACCAAGAAATATAAGTCTTCCAGACTCGATAATATATCTCCCTAGATACAGATTTACGAGCCTGTAACATAGTATTAATCACAGAGTCAGAGAAACCTCTTTGACTAAGAATCAAGCGTTCAATCTCCATACCTTTAAATTTAAGGATTTGAGATCCTGATGGAAAAAAGGACCTTGCGACAGAAGGTCTGGTCTTAACGGAAGAGTCCACGGTTGGCAAGAAGCCATCCGGACAAGATCCGCATACCAAAACCTGTGAGGCCATGCTGGAGCTACCAGCAGAACAAACGAGCATTCCTTCAGAATCTTGGTGATCACTCTTGGAAGAAGAACTAGAGGCGGAAAGATATAGGCAGGATGATACTTCCAAGGAAGTGACAATGCATCCACTGCTTCCGCTTGAGGATCCCTGGATCTGGACAGATACCTGGGAAGTTTCTTGTTTAGATGAGAGGCCATCAGATCTATTTCTGGAAGTCCCCACATTTGAACAATCTGAAGAAATACCTCTGGGTGAAGAGACCATTCGCCCGGATGCAACGTTTGGCGACTGAGATAATCCGCTTCCCAATTGTCTATACCTGGGATATGAACCGCAGAAACTAGACAGGAGCTGGATTCCGCCCAAACCAGAATTCGAGATACTTCTTTCATAGCTAGAGGACTGTGAGTCCCTCCTTGATGATTGATGTATGCCACAGTTGTGACATTGTCTGTCTGAAAACAAATGAACGATTCTCTCTTTAGAAGAGGCCAAGACTGAAGAGCTCTGAAAATTGCACGGAGTTCCAAAATATTGATCGGTAATCTCACCTCCTGAGATTCCCAAACCCCTTGTGCCGTCAGAGACCCCCCCACAGCTCCCCAACCTGTAAGACTTGCATCTGTTGAAATTACAGTCCAGGTTGGAAGAACAAAAGAAGCCCCCTGAACTAAACGATGGCGATCTGTCCACCACGTCAGAGAGTGTCGTACAATCGGTTTTAAAGATATTAATTGAGATATCTTTGTGTAATCCCTACACCATTGGTTCAGCACACAGAGCTGAAGAGGTCGCATGTGAATACGAGCAAAGGGGATCGCGTCCGATGCAGCAGTCATAAGACCTAGAATTTCCATGCATAAGGCTACCGAAGCGAATGATTGTGACTGAAGGTTTCGACAAGCTGATATCAATTTTAGACGTCTCTTGTCTGTCAAAGATAGAGTCATGGACACTGAATCTATCTGGAAACCAAAAAAGGTTACCCTTGTCTGAGGAATCAATTAACTTTTTAGTAAATTGATCCTCCAACCATGATCTTGAAGAAACAACACAAGTCGATTCGTATGAGATTCTGCTAAATGTGAAGACTGAGCAAGTACCAAGATATCGTCCAAATAAGGAAATACCACAATACCCTGTTCTCTGATTACAGACAGAAGGGCACCGAGAACCTTTGTAAAAATTCTTGGAGCTGTTGCTAGGCCAAACGGCAGAGCCACAAACTGGTAATGCTTGTCTAGGAAAGAGAATCTCAGAAACTGATAGTGATCTGGATGAATCGGAATATGCAGATATGCATCCTGTAAATCTATTGTAGACATATAATGCCCTTGCTGAACAAAAGGCAGGATAGTCCTTACAGTTACCATTTTGAATGTTGGTATCCTTACATAACGATTCAATATTTTTAGATCCAGAACTGGTCTGAAGGAATTCTCCTTCTTTGGTACAATGAAGAGATTTGAATAAAACCCCAGCCCCTGTTTCAGAACTGGAACTGGCATAATTACTCCAGCCAACTCTAGATCTGAAACACATTTCAGAAATGCTTGAGCCTTCGCTGGATTTACTGGGACACGGGAAAGAAAAAATCTCTTTGCAGGAGGTCTTATCTTGAAACCAATTCTGTACCCTTCTGAAACAATGTTCTGAATCCAAAGATTGTGAACGGAATTGATCCAAATTTCTTTGAAAAAACGTAATCTGCCCCCTACCAGCTGTGCTGGAATGAGGGCCGCACCTTCATGTGGACTTAGGAGCTGGCTTTGATTTTCTAAAAGGCTTGGATTTATTCCAGACTGGAGATGGTTTCCAAACTGATACCGCTCCTGAGGATGAAGGATCAGGCTTTTGTTCCTTGTTGTGACGAAAGGAACGAAAACGATTATTAGACCTGAATTTACCTTTAGATTTTTTATCCTGTGGTAAAAAAGTTCCTTTCCCTCCAGTAACAGTTGAGATAATAGAATCTAACTGAGAACCAAATAATTTATTACCCTGGAAAGAAAGGGAAAGCAGAGTAGACTTAGAAGACATATCAGCATTCCAAGTTTTAAGCCATAAAGCTCTTCTAGCTAAAATAGCTAGAGACATATACCTGACATCAACTCTAATGATATCAAAGATGGCATCACAAATAAAATTATTAGCATGTTGAAGAAGAATAATAATGCTATGAGAATTATGATCTGTTACTTGTTGCGCTAAAGCTTCCAACCAAAAAGTTGAAGCTGCAGCAACATCCGCCAAAGATATAGCAGGTCTAAGAAGATTACCTGAACACAAATAAGCTTTTCTTAGAAAGGATTCAATTTTCCTATCTAAAGGATCCTTAAAGGAAGTACCATCTGCCATAGGAATAGTAGTACGCTTAGCAAGAGTAGAGACAGCCCCATCAACCTTAGGGATTTTGTCCCAAAACTCTAATCTGTCAGATGGCACAGGATATAATTGCTTAAAACGTTTAGAAGGAGTAAATGAATTACCCAAATTATTCCATTCCCTGGAAATTACTTCAGAAATAGCACCAGGAACAGGAAAAACTTCTGGAATAACTACAGGAGATTTAAAAACCTTATCTAAACGTTTAGATTTAGTATCAAGAGGACCAGAATCCTCAATTTCTAATGCAATTAGGACTTCTTTAAGTAAAGAACGAAAAAATTCCATTTTAAATAAATATGAAGATTTATCAGCATCAACCTCTGAGACAGAATCCTCTGAACCAGAAGAACCATTATCAGAATCAGAATGATGATGTTCATTTAAAAATTCATCTGAACAATGAGAAGTTTTAAAATACTTTTTATGTTTACTAGAAGGAGGAATAACAGACATAGCCTTCTTAATGGATTTAGAAACAAAATCTCTTATGTTATCAGGAACACCCTGAGTATTAGATGTTGATGGAACAGCAACAGGTAATGGAACTTTACTAAAGGAAATATTATCTGCATTAACAAGTTTGTCATGACATTCAATACAAACAACAGCTGGAGGAACAGCTACCAAAAGTTTACAGCAGATACACTTAGCTTTGGTAGCTCCAGCACCAGGCAGCTATTTTCCAGAAGTATCTTCTGACTCAGTTGCAACATGGGACATCTTGCAATATGTAATAGAAAAAACAACATATAAAGCAAAATTGATCAAATTCCTTAAATGACAGTTTCAGGAATGGGAAAAAATGCCAGTGAACAAGCTTCTAGCAACCAGAAGCAATAAATAATGAGACTTAAATAATGTGGAGACAAAAGTGACGCCCATATTTTTTTTAGGGCCAAATAAGACGCCCACATTATTTGGCGCCTAAATGCTTTTGGCTCCAAAAATGACGCCACATCCGGAACGCCGACACTTTTGGCGCAAAAGAACGTAAAAAATGACGCAACTTCCGGCGACACGTATGACGCCGGAAACAGAAAAAAAAATTTGCGCCAAAAAAGTCTGCGCCAAGAATGACGCAATAAAATGAAGCATTTTCAGCCCCCGCGAGCCTAACAGCCCACAGGGAAAAAAAAGGCAAATTTTAAGGTAAGAAAAAAAAAATGATTGATTCAAATGCATTATCCCAAATATGAAACTGACTGTCTGAAAATAAGGAATGTTGAACATCCTGAGTCAAGGCAAATAAATGTTTGAACACATATATTTAGAAATTTATAAAAAAGTGCCCAACCATAGCTTAGAGTGTCACAGAAAATAAGACTTACTTACCCCAGGACACTCGTCTACATGTTGTAGAAAGCCAAACCAGTACTGAAACGAAAATCAGCAGAGGTAATGGTATATATATAAGAGTATATCGTCGATCTGAAAAGGGAGGTAAGAGATGAATCTCTACGACCGATAACAGAGAACCTATGAAATAGACCCCATAGAAGGAGATCATTGAATTCAAATAGGCAATACTCTCCTCACATCCCTCTGACATTCACTGCACGCTGAGAGGAAAACCGGGCTCCAACCTGCTGCGGAGCGCATATCAACGTAGAATCTAGCACAAACTTACTTCACCACCTCCATAGGAGGCAAAGTTTGTAAAAACTGATTTGTGGGTGTGGTGAGGGGTGTATTTGTAGGCATTTTGAGGTTTGGGAAACTTTGCCCCTCCTGGTAGGAATGTATATCCCATACGTCACTAGCTCATGGACTCTTGCTAATTACATGAAAGAAAGGTATATTTAGAAGAAGGGGGATTTTTTATCCTGATAGCCTTAAGTAAGCGACAAATGTGGGGATGTCTACCAACAGGAGAATCATTAATGAAATTGTGGCTAGCAGAGATAGCAGAACGGGCAAAATTAATGGAACGATAAGCGAAACCATTATCGAAGAGAGAAAATAAAAAAATAATTATCTCGTGAAGAGGGGCAGAAATTGGATCCAAGTTCCTTCGTGAACACCAGCTATCCCATCTAGACCAGGCTGAAAAATAGGCTTTTTTGGTGCCTGGAGCCCAAGGCCTCTAGTTATCAAGGTCTGTCGGACCTGATCCAACAGTGCGGATCAGGTCCGACAGACCTCGCTGAATACGGCAAGCAATACGATCGCCGTATTCAGCATTGCACCAGCAGCTCACAAGAGCTGCTGGTGCAACGTCGCCCCCTGCAGACTCGCGGCCAATCGGCCTCCAGCATGGGGTGTCAATCAACCCGATCGTACTTGATCGGGTTGATTTCCGGCGATGTCTGTCCGCCTACTCAGAGCAGGCGGACAGGTTATGGAGCAGCGGTCTTTGTGACCGCTGCTTCATAACTGCTGTTTCTGGCGAGCCTGCAGGCTCGCCAGAAACATGGGGCATCAAGCTCCAATCGGAGCTTGATAAATATGCCCCCAAGACTCTTGGAGAAGTAATTGAGATCTCTCCGAAAGGCCTTAGAGGGTCCAGGGGCCCCTGAAATTGTCCAAGCTATGAGGTTGAGGGAGCTGTCCTGAATGAGGTGAGGGTGGTCTAACGGGTCCAGAAGGAGATTGGGAAGATGAATGAGTAGAGGGGGGAAGAAAAGAAAGTTCCAGAAGGGAAGGGTACCAGGATTGGGTTGGCCAAAGGGGAGAGATCAGAAGAAGGGAAATCTGGGATCTGCGAAGATGAGCAAGGGTTCTCGGAATAATGGAAAAAGGAGGGAACGCATATGCTCCCTGAGTCGGCCAAGATTGGAGAAAAGCATCTATTGCAGAGGCTTCTGGATCCGGACGCCAACTGAAGTAGGGTTTCATTTGGAAGTTGGATCTGGAAGCAAAAAGATCTATAACAAAAGGACCCCTCAAAGAGGAGAGGGCAAGGAAAATTTCCGGGAGCAATTTCCAATCGCTGGAATCCTGAAGATGGCGAGATCCCTAATCTGCTGCAAAATTTGAAAGGCCAGGGATGTATTCGGCCTGGATAGAGATTTTGTTCTTCAGGCAATGATGTATAAACTCTTTTGTAATTTCTGAAAGGGACTTTGACTTGGTCCCGCCCAAGCGGTTCAGGTATCTCACGGCAGAAATGTTGTCCATGCGGAGGATAACAGATAGAGGAGAAGAGTTGCGAACAAAACTCCTTATCGCCAAAGAGCCTGCAAGAAGTTCTTTGCAATTGATGTGAAGACTTCTCTCCGCATTTGTCCATTTGCCGCCGGTGATAAGAGGACCGCAACAAGCACCCAACCCGAATTGCTGGCATCTGCCTCTATGATCAGATCTGGTGAACTTCCAAAAATGGCTCTGCCATTCCAGGCGTCCATATTGCGAAGCCACCAAATGAGTTCCCGGCGAGCTTCCGATGAGAGAGAAATCAGTTGAGAATAGGCACAACCTTTGCGGAGGTGCTGAATCTTCAAATGTTGAAGGGCCCGGTAGTAAAGAGGGGCAGGGAAGATTGCCTGAATAGAGGAAGAAAGAAGACCGATAATGCGAGCTAAACGTCTTAGGGGAAAGGAAGGTTTCTTGAGAACAAGGGTTATTTCTTTCTTTATATTGACAATTTTGTCCTGAGGAAGGCTGAGAGTAGAGGACATGGTGTCTACAAGAAATCCTAGAAAGGTAAGATTCTGGGTGGGGAGAAGAACTGATTTTTCTCTGTTTATGAGGAAACCCAAGTTTTCCAAAAGAGAGATAGTGAGATGGAGATGAGATAAAAGAGTGTAATTATCTTGGTTCATTAAGAGTATGTCGTCTAGATATATAATTAGACGAACACCCCTGAATCTGAGCCATGCTGTGACCAGCTTCAAAAATTTTTTAAAAGTCCAGGGGGCTGAGGAAAGGCCGAATGGAAGGCAAGTGAACTGCCAAAGAATGTTGTTGCAAGAGAAACGGAGGAATCTCCTGAAATCCTGATGGATGGGGACCGTCAGATAAGCATCGGTAAGATCTAAGCGAACCAGCCAATCTCGATCCTGGAGACAATCTCGAAGAAGATGAATACCTTCCATCTTGAAATGTTGATAACAAACCGAGGCATTCAAGTTTCTAAGATTTATCACAGGATGGAAGAGACCGTTCTTCTTTTTGACCAGAAACAGATTGCTTATATAACTGTTCTCGTCCCTGAGGACCAACTCTATGGCTTGCTTTGATGCCAGAGATGAAATTTCTGAATCTATGGCGGATCTGTCTTGTTTTGAAAAAACAATAGGATTTGGGAGAAAACCCAGGGGTCTGAAGTAATAAGGTACCAATTTGGGAGAAACACAGCGAGTCTGCCACCTATCTTGTTGGGCAAAAAAGGGAAAAAAGAGGGAAGAAGAGGATTTACCTGGATTAAATCTGGAGCGGCCTCTGTGACGGAAGGACCTTGATGGCCAGGATCGGCCTCTAGATGGGAAGAAGGCAGGGTTCTGCGACTGAGTTTGTGATTGGTTAGAGTAATAATATTGGGACCTGGAGTTATATGCGTTATAGCTGAAGCGGCCGGGAAAGCGGCCCATTCTTTTCCCGGCCCTGTCTTTTTAATGGTAGATTTTGTTTTGGACAAAGTATTGAATGTCTTAGCATAATTCTTCATTTTAAACAAATATATGTCTCCGAATAATAAGCAATTGGAATCAGTGAAGTGTTGTATGGTGGCAAAATCGGATAATTTTGGATCCAATCTACGAATAATGCTTCTCCTCCTTTACGCGACTATAGCCTTGTTAGCGATGCCCAGAAAAGCAACAGATCTTAAGCTCTGTTCCCTAATGATAAAAGGATCAAGGGAAAATCTTGGCAATGGAACCAGAGGTATCCAAAAGCTTATCCTGACAGGCCCTAAGAAGGCAGTCAGATCCTTTTTTAAGGCTAGAACCCTGGGGGCCAAGGAATTTTAAAATATCAGAATCTGGGGTAACAGTCGAATTGTTGGGCAGGGAGGGTCTAGGGCATTCGGCTTTGAGTTTGGATCTGGAGGATTTTTTAAGGGAATTACTAAGGTAATGATCCATATAATCCGCAATTTCCTTAGAAGGAAACCATTCAGTAGAATGGGGATGTTGAAGTTTATCTGGTTTGGTTAAGGGGTTACCTAAAAAATCAAGGAAAATGTTTTCTTTTTGAGGCAAATTAAAATGGGCTTTTTTGCAACGTTTATATTTAATAAATTCATCAAAGTCAGAATCGGAGGAGAAAGCATCAGAAGGTTTAGATTGGTCATTATCTGAAAAATATTCTTCCTCAGAAGAGGAGATATCATTAAAGGGTCTTTTGCAAGCCTTAAGGTCAGAGACTGATCTCTTTAAAAGAGATTGAGTGAGGTCAGAATCCGAAAAAATACGCCCTTACATACGGCTCTTATGTTCAGGGGTTCTGGTGCCTAGGGTAATCTGCCGGCCAGCAGAAGGGTTATCTGCGATTTGCAGAGAATGAGGAGAGTCTGAATGAGACAGATTAGACGTTCTTAAGTGTAGTTGTTTTGGGGAAACAGGAGTTAAATGTTTAATTTTTGTTTTGCACTTTCTTGGGGCAGCAGTGTTAGGGTTAATAACAGCCATAAGGGAATTTATTTTATTATCCACTTGTGAAATAAAATTGGACAATTTGTCATTCAAAGAATTCACTGAGATTTCCATATTGTCTGACTGAGACATTTGAAAAAATTAATTAATTAGTAAAAGGAGACACAAAAATACAAGGGTTAATAATATGTTGATAAAATAAATTATGAGGGAAAAGTTTTTTGGTTATGAGGAAAAACGTTGTGAAAATTGACAACCTGAAAAACAAAATAGGCAAATGGGGACACTTATTGGAGAATATAAATATTACATAGTGGGAATAAAAATGGAAGTGCAACAAAATTTCTTACAATGTAGCAGATGAGACACGGTTGTGGAGAAAAACAGCTGAGCTGTAAGACTGACAAGGCTCTGTGTCGGCTGTGAGGTAAATTTGAGGACGGGTAAAAAGGGGGCGGGAGACAAGAGGGGAGTGTCAGATGACAGGAAATGGTGAAGGAGCAGTTGAAAACAAAGAAAAAACGGCTGAAAACTAAACACAGCTCAGGAAATGAAGAGGCATGAAACAAAACCTCTAAAAGAAAGTGTCACAAGAGGTATGTGTAGGAACTGAAAGACAAACCAAAATTTTTTCATTTATTGATAAAAACGAAAATAAAAAACTGAACTGTTTAAATAATGTTTTCATTAGGTGAAATAAAGGAAAACTAAAAGCAAGTAAATTTAACAAACTTGGGGAAAGAATAATAATAACAATAATAAATACAAATACATTCAATAAATAGCATTGAAAAAATAGTATACTTATCTGCACAAGCAGCAAAAAGAAAGAGGAGGAATTGGGACTATCTGGACAGTTTATGGGCACTATGATTATGCTCATTGGCTAGTTGCTTCAGCTCATTTACATATCTGTTTTTCATTGGTTGTACTTGTTTCCATTGTAATGTTCAACTTGTTTATGTTTTATTGAATGGTATTCTGTGAAAAGCTGCATAAGTAGTAAAAAGAAGGTATTGCAAAATAGGAGTCTCTATGCTTGTAATAAAATCCCCTTTACAACCTTGAAAAACAAATCCTCTCTATAAAATTCATGAGACTAAGACAGGCTGTGTAATAAAACCGCTAGACTGGGAGCAGGGCCGTCTTTAATATTAACTGGACCCTGGGAAAACATTTTCTTGACCCCCCCCCATTTTATAATTTTTTAAAAATTATTAGTCCAGCAGTGGATCATCCACTTTCTGGGCTAATCATTTAAAAAAAAAAATGAAATAAATGGCAATATGTGAAACTGGACCAGCACTAATAAGTAAATATATTTATATATATATATATATATATATATATATATATATATATATATATATATACTGTATATATATATATATATATATATATATATATATATATATATATATATATATATATATAATGATTCAATGAGAGCACTCTCACTTCCAAAATATTAAATGCCAGGGTGCTAGCAGATATGAATATATAAATGATGGAAAGCACTCACTGGTCTTTTAGTGAAAATTTTAATATATCAAGCGTGACGTTTCGGGGACACACTCCCCTTCCTCAGACAAACAAAAATTGCATTCAACTGAAAATTTAAACAAAATAAGCCCCTCCCCCAGTGAGAAAATTGCGCCAAATTTCAAAAAATAGTTGTCATGGTGATCCTCAATAAACAAGTACTGGCTACCAAAAGCCTAGTGCAAAATACAAAGCAGAAGAGCTCTATATGCATAAAGTAAATCATTACACAGATCAATAGAAGTGAACAGTAAAACAAAGGTGCATCAATTATTATACTGTGCTAAATTAAAATGGCATCAAACTATTGTCATATCACACAAGTGAAACATGTACATCATCATACATCTAATATCATGATTACAGTGAACTATACAAAAGCTGTGATCCGTGCACTATCAGGTGATTACTAGTGTTAATGAACAACCTAAATTGGCACTAGATACCTTTAAATCTCAGGGACTTTATTTGGGTTCAACCCTAAAAATCAAAGTTTGCAGAAACATCCCATTATTAACGATTAAACTATATTGTTAGAAGGAATATAACCCTATCTAAATGTGCAGATACCTGTTTGATGTATTTGGTTGTATGGAGCATTGGATTGTAGCGAGGAACACGCTCATCGCGGCCATGTTGTGACATCAGTGCTAGGCGCCATGCCCCATTCAGGTTGCCATAGCAACCTTATACATCAAGCACTGCGCGCCATATCTAACACGGAGATTGGTTGTCATAGCAACCTTATACACAAAACCGCCAGAAGGGAAATTATTGCGGTGTTCACTTGATCCATACTACCCTTCTAATAGTGCTGGCTACAATTCAAACGTCCGAGTCTAATATAACTCGCTCTTCACTAAGCCCCATCTCGGCATCCTCAAAACCCTGCATTTTTTGTTTACACTACTAGTTGCCATAGCAACCATATCAGAACATCGGGTGCTAACAAAGGTTCAGAATAATTCAATGTCACTTGGTTACGGATGACTTACAGCCACCACCCCTTACAGGGAACTTACTCCATATCTGTACCAAACCTAGCGGAATAAACATTACATATATAACGTATATAACGTATTAGAGTAGCTGAACTTTCACACCAGACTATACCATACGTTGACCTAATATCTACAATGGTGGTTAATCCCTAAAATAACTTCAATTCCTCATGGGGAAGAACAAATCCATTTAAGTGATCTAGTAAATGTACATCTCCTGTATGGCAATGCGCAAACTATGTTAAACCGAACAAATAGTGTATGCTAAAACTAGCAAATTGCCACTATCCGGTGTGTGCTCAGATATTTATCTGCACACAAAATCAACATGGCCCCAAGCAGAGATAAATACTAAAATGTTATACGTGAAACAACACAAGAATAAATAAAAAAAGAATAAATAAAACAAATAAAAATAAAGTAAAATAAAACAAAAGTAGTAAGTAATAAAATGAAATGAAAATAAAAAGTAAATAAAAAATTTAAATAATAAAAATAAAAATAAAAAAAAATAGAATAATAAAATAAATAAATATAGAACTACAAATAAAGTAAAATTTTCAGTTGAATGCAATTTTTGTTTGTCTGAGGAAGGGGAGTGTGTCCCCGAAACGTCACGCTTTATATATTAAAATTTTCACTAAAAGACCAGTGAGTGCTTTCCATCATTTAAATATATATATATAACATAATTTATGTAAGAACTTACCTGATAAATTCATTTCTTTCATATTAGCAAGAGTCCATGAGCTAGTGACGTATGGGATATACATTCCTACCAGGAGGGGCAAAGTTTCCCAAACCTCAAAATGCCTATAAATACACCCCTCACCACACCCACAAATCAGTTTAACGCATAGCCAAGAAGTGGGGTGATAAGACAAAAGTGCGAAAGCATAAAAAATAAGGAATTGGAATAATTGTGCTTTATACAAAAAAATCATAACCACCACAAAAAGGGTGGGCCTCATGGACTCTTGCTAATATGAAAGAAATGAATTTAACAGGTAAGTTCTTACATAAATTATGTTTTCTTTCATGTAATTAGCAAGAGTCCATGAGCTAGTGACTTATGAGATAATGAATACCCAAGATGTGGATCTTCCACGCAAGAGTCACTAGAGAGGGAGGGATAAAATAAAGACAGACAATTCCGCTGAAAATAATCCACACCCAAAATAAAGTTTAAATCTGATAATGAAAAAAACTGAAATTATAAGCAGAAGAATCAAACTGAAACAGCTGCCTGAAGTACTTTTCTACCAAAAACTGCTTCAGAAGAAGAAAACACATCAAAATGGTAGAATTTAGTAAAAGTATGCAAAGAAGACCAAGTTGCTGCTTTGCAAATCTGATCAACCGAAGCTTCATTCCTAAACGCCCAGGAAGTAGAAACTGACCTAGTAGAATGAGCTGTAATCCTTTGAGGCGGAGCTTTACCCGACTCGACATAAGCATGATGAATCAAAGACTTTAACCAAGACGCCAAAGAAATGGCAGAGGCTTTCTGACCTCTCCTAGAACCGGAAAAGATAACAAATAGACTAGAAGTCTTTCGGAAATTTTAGTAGCTTCAACATAATATTTCAAAGCTCTAACTACATCCAAAGAATGCAACGATCTTTCCTTAGAATTCTTAGGATTAGGACACAATGAAGGAACCACAATTTCTCTACTAATGTTGTTAGAATTCACAACTTTAGGTAAAAATGTAAAAGAAGTTCGCAACACCGCCTTATCCTGATGAAAAATCAGAAAAGGAGACACACAAGAAAGAGCAGATAATTCAGAAACTCTTCTAGCAGAAGAGATGGCCAAAAGAAACAAAACTTTCCAAGAAAGTAATTTAATGTCCAGCGAATGCATAGGTTCAAACGGAGGAGCTTGAAGAGCCCCCAGAACCAAATTCAAACTCCAAGGAGGAGAAATTGACTTAATAACAGGTTTTTTACGAACCAAAGCTTGTACAAAACAATGAATATCAGGAAGACTAGCAATCTTTCTGTGAAAAAGAACAGAAAGAGCAGAGATTTGTCCTTTCAAGGAACTTGCAGACAAACCTTTATCCAAACCATCCTGAAGAAACTGTAAAATTCTAGGAATTCTAAAAGAATGCCAAGAAAAATGATGAGAAAGACACCAAGAAATGTAAATCTTCCAGACTAGATAATATATCTTCCTAGATACAGATTTACGAGCCTGTAACATAGTATTAATCACAGAGTCAGAGAAACCTCTCTGACTGAGAATCAAGCGTTCAATCTCCATACCTTCACATTTAAGGATTTGAGATCCTGATGGAAAAAAGGACCTTGCGATAGAAGGTCTGGTCTTAACGGAAGAGTCCACGGTTGGCAAGTGGCCATCCGGACAAGATCCGCATACCAAAACCTGTGAGGCCATGCTGGAGCCACCAGCAGAACAAACGAGCATTCCTTCAGAATCTTGGAAATTACTCTTGGAAGAAGAACTAGAGGCGGAAAGATATAGGCAGGATGATACTTCCAAGGAAGTGACAATGCATCCACTGCCTCCGCCTGAGGATCCCTGGATCTGGACAGATACCTGGGAAGCTTCTTGTTTAGATGAGAAGCCATCAGATCTATTTCTGGAAGTCCCCACATTTGAACAATCTGAAGAAATACCTCTGGGTGAAGAGACCATTCGCCCGGATGTAACGTTTGGCGACTGAGATAATCCACTTCCCAATTGTCTATACCTGGGATATGAACCGCAGAAATTAGACAGGAGCTGGATTCCGCCCATACCAGTATTCGAGATACTTCTTTCATAGCCAGAGGACTGTGAGTCCCTCCTTGATGATTGACATATGCCACAGTTGTGACATTGTCCGTCTGAAAACAAATGAACGACTCTCTCTTTAGAAGAGGCCATGACTGAAGAGCTCTGAAAATTGCACGGAGTTCCAAAATATTGATTGGTAATCTCACCTCCTGAGATTCCCAAACCCCTTGTGCTGTCAGAGACCCCCAAACAGCTCCCCAACCTGTCAGACTTGCATCTGTTGAAATCACAGTCCAGGTTGGAAGAACAAAAGAAGCCCCCTGAACTAAACGATGGTGATCTGTCCACCACATCAGAGAGTGTCGTACAATCGGTTTTAAAGATATTAATTGAGATATCTTTGTATAATCCCTGCACCACTGGTTCAGCATACAAAGCTGAAGAGGTCGCATGTGAAAACGAGCAAAGGGGATCGCGTCCGATGCAGCAGTCATAAGACCTAGAATTTCCATGCATAAGGCTACCGAAGGGAATGATTGAGACTGAAGGTTTCGACAAGCTGAAACCAATTTTAGACGTCTCTTGTCTGTCAGAGACAGAGTCATGGACACTGAATCTATCTGGAAACCTAAAAAGGTTACCCTTGTCTGAGGAATCAATGAACTTTTTGGTAAATTGATCCTCCAACCATGTTTTCGAAGAAACAATACAAGTCGATTCGTATGAGATTCTGCTAAATGAGAAGACTGAGCAAGTACCAAGATATCGTCCAAATAAGGAAATACCACAATACCCTGTTCTCTGATTACAGACAGAAGGGCACCGAGAACCTTTGTAAAAATCCTTGGAGCTGTTGCTAGGCCAAAGGGCAGAGCCACAAACTGGTAATGCTTGTCTAGGAAAGAGAATCTCAGAAACTGATAGTGATCTGGATGAATCGGAATATGCAGGTATGCATCCTGTAAATCTATTGTTGACATATAATGCCCTTGCTGAACAAAAGGCAGAATAGTCCTTATAGTTACCATTTTGAATGTTGGTATCCTTACATAATGATTCAATATTTTTAAATCCAGAACTGGTCTGAAGGAATTCTCCTTCTTTGGTACAATGAAGAGATTTGAGTAAAACCCCAGCCCCTGTTCCAGAACTGGAACTGGCATAATTACTCCAACCAACTCTAGATCTGAAACACATTTCAGAAATGCTTGAGTCTTCACTGGATTTACTGGGACACGGGAAAGAAAAAATCTTCTTGCAGGAGGCCTTATCTTGAAGCCTATTCTGTACCCTTCCGAAACAATGTTCTGAATCCAAAGATTGTGAATTGAATTGATCCAAATTTCTTTGAAAAATCGTAATCTGCCCCCTACCAGCTGGGCTGGAATGAGGGCCACACCTTCATGTTGACTTGGGAGCTGGCTTTGGCTTTCTAAAAGGCTTGGATTTATTCCAGACTGGAGATGGTTTCCAAACTGGTACCACTCCTGTAGGGGAAGGATCAGGCTTTTGTTCCTTATTGTGACGAAAGGAACGAAAACGATTATTAGACCTAAATTTACCTTTAGATTTTTTATCCTGTGGTAAAAAAGTTCCTTTCCCCCAGTAACAGTTGAAATAATAGAATCCAACTGTGAACCAAATAATTTATTACCCTGGAAAGAAAGGGAAAGCAAAGTTGACTTAGAAGACATATCAGCATTCCAAGTTTTAAGCCATAAAGCTCTTCTAGCTAAAATAGCTAGAGACATATACCTGACATCAACCCTAATGATATCAAAGATGGCATCACAAATAAAATTATTAGCATGTTGAAGATTAACAATGCTATGAGAATTATGATCTGTTACTTGTTGCGCTAAAGCTTCTAACCAAAAAGTTGAAGCTGCAGCAACATCCGCTAAAGATATAGCAGGTCTAAGAAGATTACCTGAACATAAGTAAGCTTTTCTTAGAAAGGATTCAATTTTCCTATCTAAAGGATCCTTAAAGGAAGTACTATCTGCCGTAGGAATAGTAGTACGCTTAGCAAGAGTAGAGATAGCCCCATCAACCTTAGGGATTTTGTCCCAAAACTCTAATCTGTCAGATGGCACAGGATATAATTGCTTAAAACGTTTAGAAGGAGTAAATGAATTACCCAAATTATTCCATTCCCTGGAGATTTAAAAACCTTGTTTAAACGTTTAGATTTAGTATCAAGAGGACCAGAATCCTATATTTCTAATGCAATTAAGACTTCTTTAAGTAAAGAACGAATAAATTCCATTTTGAATAAATATGAAGATTTATCAGCATCAACCTCTGAAACAGAATCCTCTGAACCAGAGGAATCATTATCAGAATCAGAATAATGATGTTCATTTAAAAATTCATCTGAAAAATGAGAAGTTTTAAAAGACCTTTTACGTTTACTAGGAGGAATAACAGACATAGCCTTCTTAATGGATTTAGAAACAAAATCTCTTATGTTAACAGGAACACTCTGAGTATTAGATGTTGATGGAACAACAACAGGTAATGTAACATTACTAAAGGAAATATTATCTGCATTAACAAGTTTGTCATGACATTCATTACAAACAACAGCTGGAGGAACAGATACCACAAGTTTACAGCAAATACACTTAACTTTGGTAGATCCAGCATCAGGCAGCGATTTTCCAGAAGTATCTTCTGATTCAGGGTCAATCTGAGACATCTTGCAATATGTCATAGAAAAAACAACATATAAAGCAAAATTGATCAAATTCCTTAAATGACAGTTTCAGGAATGGGAAAAAATGCCAGTGAACAAGCTTCTAGAAACCAGAAGCAAATAAACAATGAGACTTAAATAATGTGGAGACAATAATGACGCCCATATTTTTTAGTGCCAAAAAAAGACGCCCACATTATTTGGCGCCTAAATGCTTTTGGCGCCAAAAATTATGCCACATCCGGTAACGCCGACACTTTTGGCACAAAAAACGTCAAAAATGAGGCAACTTCCGGTGACAAGTATGACGCTGGAAATAACAAAGAAATTTTTTTGCGCCAAAAAAGTCAGCGCCAAGAATGACGCAATAAAATGAAGCATTTTCAGCCCCCGCGAGCCTAACAGCCCACAGGGAAAAAGTCAAATTTTAAGGTAAGAAAAAAATGATCATTCAAATGCATTATCCCAATAATGAAACTGACTGTCTGAAATAAGGAATATTGAACATCCTGAATCAAGGCAAATAAATGTTTAAACACAAATATTTAGAACTTTATATAAAAGTGCCCAACCATAGCTTAGAGTGTCACAAAAATAAGACTTACTTACCGCAGGACACTCATCTACATGTACAGGGAGTGCAGAATTATTAGGCAAATGAGTATTTTGACCACATCATCCTCTTTATGCATCTTGTCTTACTCCAAGCTGTATAGGCTCGAAAGCTTACTACCAATTAAGCATATTAGGTGATGTGCATCTCTGTAATGAGAAGGGGTGTGGTCTAATGACATCAACACCCTATATCAGGTGTGCATAATTATTAGGCAACTTCCTTTCCTTTGGCAAAATGGGTCAAAAGAAGGACTTGACAGGCTCAGAAAAGTCAAAAATAGTGAGATATCTTGCAGAGGGATGCAGCACTCTTAAAATTGCAAAGCTTCTGAAGCGTGATCATCGAACAATCAAGCGTTTCATTCAAAATAGTCAACAGGGTCGCAAGAAGCGTGTGGAAAAACCAAGGCGCAAAATAACTGCCCATGAACTGAGAAAAGTCAAGCGTGCAGCTGCCAAGATGCCACTTGCCACCAGTTTGGCCATATTTCAGAGCTGCAACATCACTGGAGTGCCCAAAAGCACAAGGTGTGCAATACTCAGAGACATGGCCAAGGTAAGAAAGGCTGAAAGACGACCACCACTGAACAAGACACACAAGCTGAAACGTCAAGACTGGGCCAAGAAATATCTCAAGACTGATTTTTCTAAGGTTTTATGGACTGATGAAATGAGAGTGAGTCTTGATGGGCCAGATGGATGGGCCCGTGGCTGGATTGGTAAAGGGCAGAGAGCTCCAGTCCGACTCAGACGCCAGCAAGGTGGAGGTGGAGTACTGGTTTGGGCTGGTATCATCAAAGATGAGTTTGTGGGGCCTTTTCGGTTTGAGGATGGAGTCAAGCTCAACTCCCAGTCCTACTGCCAGTTTCTGGAAGACACCTTCTTCAAGCAGTGGTACAGGAAGAAGTCTGCATCCTTCAAGAAAAACATGATTTTCATGCAGGACAATGCTCCATCACACGCGTCCAAGTACTCCACAGCGTGGCTGGCAAGAAAGGGTATAAAAGAAGAAAATCTAATGACATGGCCTCCTTGTTCACCTGATCTGAACCCCATTGAGAACCTGTGGTCCATCATCAAATGTGAGATTTACAAGGAGGGAAAACAGTACACCTCTCTGAACAGTGTCTGGGAGGCTGTGGTTGCTGCTGCACGCAATGTTGATGGTGAACAGATCAAAACACTGACAGAATCCATGGATGGCAGGCTTTTGAGTGTCCTTGCAAAGAAAGGTGGCTATATTGGTCACTGATTTGTTTTTGTTTTGTTTTTGAATGTCAGAAATGTATATTTGTGAATGTTGAGATGTTATATTGGTTTCACTGGTAAAAATAAATAATTGAAATGGGTATATATTTGTTTTTTGTTAAGTTGCCTAATAATTATGCACAGTAATAGTCACCTGCACACACAGATATCCCCCTAAAATAGCTATAACTAAAAACAAACTAAAAACTACTTCCAAAACTATTCAGCTTTGATATTAATGAGTTTTTTGGGTTCATTGAGAACATGGTTGTTGTTCAATAATAAAATTAATCCTCAAAAATACAACTTGCCTAATAATTCTGCACTCCCTGTAGTAGAAAGCCAAACCAGTACTGAAACGAGAATCAGTAGAGGTAATGGTATATATAAGAGTATATCGTCGATCTGAAAAGGGAGGTAAGAGATGAATCTCTACGACCGATAACAGAGAACCTATGAAATAGACCCCGTAGAAGGAGATCATTGAATTCAAATAGACAATACTCTCTTCACATCCCTCTGACATTCACTGCACCCTGAGAGGAAAACCGTGCTCCAACCTGCTGCAGAGCGCATATCAACGTAGAATCTAGCACAAACTTACTTCACCACCTCCACGGTAGGCAAAGTTTGTAAAACTGATTTGTGGGTGTGGTGAGGGGTGTATTTATAGGCATTTTGAGGTTTGGGAAACTTTGCCCCTCCTGGTAGGAATGTATATCCCATACGTCACTAGCTCATGGACTCTTGCTAATTACATGAAAGAAATATATATTCCTCCACTGTGGATTAATTTAATATGCTTTTGAATGTGATTCTGGTGTGAGGTTAGCTGGTTAAAGAGATTTAGGGCAGCCAACAGGAGCAAAGCAAAGTAAAGACTGCAGGAAGCATGGAGGTGCAGACAAATATAAGTTTACTGACTGGAACAGCAGAACTACCATGGGAAGCTGTAAAATCTGAGACAGAGAGAAAAAAAACCTATAAAAATAAACCTTACCTTAATGTGTGAAATATCAGCATGACACTATTCATCAGCCACCGCAGCACATATCACTTCTTTGCTAGAAACAAGTTCCATCTTACCCTGCACTAGACAATGCTGCATGGGGGAGGGGTGTGTGTGCACTCACTTATTCTTGCCACTGACACTTATCTACAAAGCACTGTTCCACTAACAAACATCAGTTAGTTGATCTTAGGGCCACAGCAGAAAGAGCAGGACTAATGGGACCAGCAGACTGAATGCTGTCTGCCCAAGGCTGCATGGATACAGTGTGAGCCGAGTCACACAGCCTCAAGACTGAAGAGAGCAGTGTGTGCAGCTGCACAGATGCTCAAATCCTCACGTACCTGCCACTCCAGATTTCTGCTGCATGCGCCTACAGTCAGCCCTACCCAGAAACAATCCTCACCACCAGAGCAGTTACCTGGTGACAGTGGTAACCCCAGCAGGACCTTTTATGATGCAGTGGGATTGGCTGGATGCCGAGTTAGGGCTTAGCATTCAGTGCTACACAGTGCACATCTAAAACAGCACATGGCACTAGCTTGGCATATCACATGACACTGGCACGGTCTGGCACAGTTTCTCACCAATAAATATAAGCAGAGAACTTTTGACTGTGACAGTATTAGGACTGACTGTGTGTGTCCCCCATGTATTTTTAGGACACTTGGGCCCCTCAACAAAGACTGGGCCTGGGCAGCTGCCCCTTTTGCCCTGTGTTAAAGGCAAACATTCTCACAGCCTGCTTTACACCAGAAACATGATACACAAGACTAAGTAGTGAGCATATGATGTCTAAGGTACTTGCTACAAAACAAATTCTCACAGCCTGCTTGACAGCAGAAATACAGACGCTAAATGCACAAATACAAAGGTGAGAAGTTCAGATACAATGATTTCTGTTTTGCAGCAAGTACCGTAGTCATCATATGCTCACTACCCAGGGAGAATTATGCTAAAATGTAACAGCTTTGTTCCAGCGTGCAACAATTGTCCACAGTGTTTGCAAAATCTAAATGTTGGTGCTGCTCTGTAGACTTTATTTATTTATGGATCTGCGTTTGGGAAATATAAGTTCTGGTCATGTGATGTGGAACCGGACACTGGGTGAACATCAACAGTGCAGGAGAAATGAAGAAACAGGAGCGTTTAGCTCAAGGCAATTAATACTGAAGGTACTTCCATATACTTTACTCATTCATAGTGTTATACACAAACAGATCGTTATAAGGGCACTTTAATGTACAACCTAATAAAGGCGGAGATTTGGAACACAGTTGTGATATGTTGTTTATGGACAAATGCAGTGACCTTGTAGCAGCCCCTAAAATAACTAGACACGGCATCACGCGCACACCACCATTCAGATTGCACATGAGCACTGAAAAATGACTATATTTTACATACTATAAAATTGCGCATTGGTCATGGGGCCGGCTAATATAGCACTGTTGCCCGGCCCTTTTATTAGGGCATTTCAGGATCATCAAGCCTGATGGCTCGCAAAGAAAGAAATAAGTAAAAAAACAAAAACAAAAAAAAACCTTTTCATATTACAATGGTTATGATTATTCATCCATTTTGATTGTTATTAAGGTGTTATTACTGCTAAGTAACTCTCTCTCCTGAGTGACTGGTCCAGAGCATTTACACCACAGCAGAGGGTCAAGTTTGTTTAATATACAAAATGAGGCTTATTGCTTGTGTACACAAAGCATTCAGTTTTATTTTTTAGAATAATATGTAAAATAAACTATATTATTGAAAATATGCAAATAAATATTTCTTGAATGTCTAGAAATTAACTATCGGCTAGATTTAGAGTTTTGTCGGTAAAGACCCGCATAGCTAACGCAGCTTTTTTTCCTACCGCTGCTTCCAAACGACGCTGGTATTGAGAGTTGTCTGAGGGGCTGCGTTAGGCTCAAAAAAGGGTGCGTTGAGCCCAATTTACCGCCACTTCAACCCTCAATACCAGCGTTGCTTACGGTAGCGGTAAGCTGGCAAAACGTGCGCGTGCATGATTCCCCCATAGGAAACAATGGGGCAATTTGGGATGAAAAAAAAACCTAACACCTGCAATAAAGCAGCGTTAAGCTCCCAACGCAGCCCCATTGTTTCCTATGGGGAAACAGTTTCTAAGTCTGCACCTAACACCCTAACATGAACCCCGAATCTAAACACCCCTAACCTTACACTTATTACCCCCTAATCTGCCACCCCCGCTATCGCTGACACCTGCTTTATACTATTAACCCCTAATCTGCCGCTCCGGACACCGCCGCAAACTACATTATACCTATGTACCCCTAATCTGTTGCCCCTAACATCGCCGACACCTATATTATATTTATTAACCCCTAATCTGCCCCCCCAACATCGCCTCTACCTTACCTACACTTATTAACCCCTAATCTGCCGACCAGACCTCGCCGCTACTCTAATAAAGTTATTAACCCCTAAACTGCTGCACTCCCGCCTCGCAAACCCTATAATAAATAGTATTAACCCCTAATCTGCCCCCCCCCAATGTCGCCGCCACCTAACTTCAAGTATTAACCCCTAATCTGCCGACCGGACCTCGCCGCTACTCTAATTAATGTATTAACCCCTAAAACTAAGTCTAACCCTAACACCCCCCTAAATTAAATATAATTTTAATCTAACGAAATAAATTAAATCTTATTAACTAAAGTATTCCTATTTAAAACTAAATACTTACCTGTAAAATAAACCCTAATATAGCTACAATATAACGAATAATTATATTGTAGCTATTTTAGGATTTATATTTATTTTACAGGCAACTTTGTATTTATTTAACTAGGTACAATAGCTATTAAATAGTTATTAACTATTTAATAGCTACCTAGTTAAAATAATTACAAAATTACCTGTAAAATAAATCCTAACCTAAGTTACAATTAAACCTAACACTACACTATCAATAAATTAATTAAATAAATTACCTACCATTACATACAATTAAATAAAATAAACTAAATTCCAAAAAAAACCCCCATAAATTACAACAAAAAAAAAAGATTACAAGAATATTAGGCTAATTACACCTACTCTAAGCCCCCTCATTAAATAAAAAAGCCCACCAAAATAATAAAGGTCCCTACCCTATTCTAAATTAAAAAGTAACCAGCTCTTTTACCAGCCCTTAAAAGGTCTTTTTGCGGGGCATGCCCCTAAGTAATCAGCTCTTTTGCCTGTAAAAAAAAATACAACCCCCCCAACATTAAAACCCACCACCCACATACCCTACTCTAACCCAAACCCCCCTTAAATAAACTTAACACTACCCCCCTGAAGATCTCCCTACCTTGAGTCGTCTTCACCCAGCCGGGCCCGAAGTCTTCATCCGATGGGGCAGAAGATGACATCCAGACCGGCAGAAGTCTTCATCCTATCCGGGCAGAAGAGGACATCCGGACCGGCAGACATCTTCATCCAAGCGGCATCTTCTATCTTCATCTATGCGGAGCGGAGCCATCTTCTTCCAGCCGACGCGGATCCATCCTCTTCAACCGACGCCTACTCGCCGAATGAAAGTTCTTTTAAATTACGTCACCCAAGATGGCGTCCCTCGTATTCCGATTGGCTGATAGGATTCTATCAGCCAATCGGAATTAAGGTAGGAAAAATCTGGTCATCAGGTATATGAGATTCATAGACGACATCCTCATTATCTGGTCCGGAGGCCCAATACTAGCAAAAGATTTTGTGGAGTACCTGAACTCTAATTCTGTTGAGCTCAAATGCATATATGAATGGCACCAGACCAGTATTAATTACTTGGATGTCACATTGACCTCAGACTATCAGAACAAAAGTGTCGCCTCCTCTCTCTTCCGTAATCCAATATCTGGAAATTCCATTTTGCATGCCCATAGTAATCATCCAGGGCATGTTTTTAAAGGGATTGCTAAGGGGCAGTTTTTGCGTGTTAAACGCAACTGCACCCGAGATGAGGATTTCAGGAGGGAGAGTGAGAAATTCAGCAAGAGACTGAGGGCCAGAAATTACCCCAAGAAGGTTGTTGATAGAGCTTTCAGAGAAGTGCAAATGATAGACAGGAGTAATTTACTTGTTCCGCGAAAAAGGGAAGGCCTCACTAAAAAGCAAAGTACTCATCAGAAGCCTTTGTTTGTGACGGCGTACTCCAATCAATACTATCAGGTCTGCAATGTTATTCGTAAGAACTTATCAATTCTCAGAGGAGATAGACAATTGAGGGCATCCATAAGTGAAGGTTGCCAATTTATCTACAAGCGTAATATGACATTGGGCAATATTCTTTCCCCAAGTCTGTTAAGGAATAAACAGACAGAGAGCTCATGGTTACATTTTAAAGGTAACTACAGGTGCGGTAAACAAACGTGTAGATCCTGTGAGTATATCCATGTCTCTAACAATTTTGTCTCTGCAACTACTGGAGAAACATTTGAAACAAGAGGCTGCGTTAAGTTCAAGAGTAAATATGTAGTTTACTTAGTAGAATGCGTTTCCTGTAATAGACAATATGTCGGTAGAACTACGAGGGAGGTGGGCACAAGAGTAAAAGAACATCTGGCCCACATCAGCAAGGAAAGAGCAGTCTCTGCCCTATCAAGACATTTTTTGGAGGTACACAATGGAGATGTTGGTTCCTTCAGGTGGCAGGCTATAGAACAGATCCAAAAAACGCCTAGGGGGGATGATAAATTCCAGATACTATCACGACAGGAAATATACTGGATACATAAACTGGGTAGACTGCTACCTGTTGGATTCAACTCCGAGTTTGATATTATCAACTATTGGAATAGGTGAAATTATGGCCCTCTTGTTTTATTAACATCATATATTTAAGAACAGTACTACATTTAGATAATGCAGTGAAGAGGGGGTCTGTAATTATAAAGTCTTGCTTAATATCTAAGTAATTTATGTGGGCTTTATGGATATACCCACTAAACTAATGGATAAGAGACATGCTTTAAGCTAGTTAATTACTAAACTTTGTACATCGGTAGCCTTCTTATGGTTTTGCATTATATATTGTATTTTGCTTATTACATGAAAACCTAAATAATTTACACAATACTATAATGTACTTGCAGCATATATGTTAGCTGCATTTTTGTCTCAATATTTAGGGATTTGAACTCCAAGATTGTGTAACATTTGTGGGTTTGTCCAAGCATAATTATCGAATTGGATTTATGTCTGGATTTAGACATCAAGAAACATATCTAATTATATGTGGTAAACAGATATATATGGTCATGTTAGTATCAACATTGGTTTTAACTACCATGTTTGATTCAATATAAAGTTTTGAGCATATTTTAAAGTACCTTATTATATTACTCCATTATTATATCGAACCCTTTTTCTTTCCATTTTGATATTAGTCCACCATGCTTTAGACTGTTTCTATTAGGTTAACAATACAAAATGTTCTGTGTTATATTTACAAATAATCTGCTTAATACAAGTGTCTTTTTGTTTTAGACAGTGAACAAATAGTTAAAAAATGGGAGGAATTGGATTCTCCAATAGGAGGATACAATTTCATTTAAAAGTCCTGCACAGGAGGTAGATTTTAAGTTTATGACTACGGTCCCAGAGACCGAAACCGGTCAAACTTTTTTTCCCTAATTTTTTAACCATACAGGAGCACTTGTTTTGTTTTATGGATCTACAATAAAGTTTTTCTTTTTATGAATCACAGCTCTGGCGTGAGATTTCAGAATTCAAGGGAATGACTCTCTTTTTTCATATTTTACTGTGGAGTATTGGGACTCCATTCAGCATTTGATTCCCCTGTCTTTTCGTTGGGACTACCTAGCCTATACCTTTACCCCTAGCTTGGAGGGAGGAGCGTCTGGGCTGTGCAGCTAGCGTGATAGAGTAACAGTCAAGCAAGCTGCCGGAAACACGCTGGGACAGCCGCTGGTCTCCTAGTACGCGGAGAACTGCAGAAAGTGCGGGAGACCTAAGAGGAGAAGCCGCGACTAGCGGCACCAACACCGGAGCGTAAGGATTGGAGGTCGCTCTGAGTATTGGACATCAAGAAGGAGGAACCGCGAACGGCTACTACTAATAGCCATATAGCTTGTGACAGTTTTTTGTGCTGATATTTGTATGCCGTATTTAGGCTTGATACAGCCATTGTGAGCTGATTTACAGGTGTTTTTTCTGCCTAAAAAGAAACGTTCTACACATATATTTTTCTGTCTTAAACTGCCAGCTATTATTGGACTGTGTTGAGTTTGTCTATACATATTATACACTTGATGCCTACCTTATCACTGCAGCATTTAACGGACACAAACACTACAGTCTCTATCACCAGCTACTTGTTGCATGAGTAACGGCTAAGGTTTTAGCTCTCAGTACCCACTACATTTGTCTAAGAATTCTTGGTCCACAACTATTGCTTCATCATTTAAATGTACTTTACTGGGAGTTCAACAGTCAGACACATCACACACGTACACTCACCTGTGCCCTGTATCCCTCAGACATATCACACACGTACACTCACCTGTGCCCTGTATCTCTCAGGCACATCACACATGTACATTTACCTGTACAATGTATCTCTCAGACACATCACACACTTACACTCACCTTTACTCTATATTCCTCAGACACATCACAAACGTACACTCACCTGTACCCTGTATCCCTCAGACACATCACACACATACACTCACCTGTGTCCTGTATCTCTCAGACACATCACACACATACACTCACCTGTGCCCTGTATCCCTCAGAAACATCACACACGCACATGTGCCCTGTATCCCTCAGACACATCACACATGTACACTAACCTGTGCCCTGTATCCCTCAGACACAACACACACGTACACTCACCTGTGCCCTGTATCTCTCAGACACATCCCACACGTACATTCACCTGCACCCTATATCCCTCAGACACATCACACACGTACACTCACCTGTACCCTGTATCCCTCAGACACATCACACACGTACACTCACCTGCACCCTATATCCCTCAGACACATCACACACATGCACTCACCTGCACCCTATATCCCTCCGACACATCACACACGTACACTCACCTGTACCCTGTATCCCTCAGACACATCACACACGTACACTCACCTGTGCCCTGTACCCCTCAGACACATCACACAGGTACACTCACCTGTGTACTGTATCCCTCAGACACATCACACATGTACACTAACCTGTGCCCTGTATCCCTCAGACACAACACACACGTACACTCACCTGTGCCCTGTATCTCTCAGACACATCCCACACGTACATTCACCTGCACCCTATATCCCTCAGACACATCACACACGTACACTCACCTGTACCCTGTATCCCTCAGACACATCACACACGTACACTCACCTGCACCCTGTATCCCTCAGACACATCACACACGTGCACTCACCTGCACCCTATATCCCTCCGACACATCACACACGTACACTCACCTGTACCCTGTATCCCTCAGACACATCACACACGTACACTCACCTGTGCCCTGTACCCCTCAGACACATCACACAGGTACACTCACCTGTGTACTGTATCCCTCAGACACATCACACATGTACACTCACCTGTGCCCTGTATCCCTCAGACACATCACACACGTACACTCACCTGTGCCCTGTATCCCTCAGACACATCACACACGTACACTCACCTGTGCCCTGTATCCCTCAGACACAACACACATGTACACTCACCTGTACCCTGTATCTCTCAGACACATCACACACGTACACTCACCTGCACCCTATATCCCTCAGACACATCACACACGTACACTCACCTGTACCCTGTATCCCTCAGACACATCACACACGTACACTCACCTGTGTCCTGTATCTCTCAGACACATCACACATGTACACTCACCTGTGCCCTGTATCACTCAGACACATCACACACGCACATGTGCCCTGTATCCCTCAGACACATCACACACGTACACTCACCTGTGCCCTGTATCCCTCAGACACATCACACAAGTACACTCACCTGTGTACTGTATTCCTCAGACACATCACACATGTACACTCACCTGTGCCCTGTATCCCTCAGACACATCGCACATGTACACTCACCTGTGCCCTGTATCCCTCGGTCACATCACACATGTGCACTCACCTGTGCCCTGTATCCTTCAGACACATCACACACATACACTCACATGTGCCCTGTATCCCTCAGACACATCACACATGTACACTAACCTGTGCCTTGTATCCCTCAGACACATCACACATATACACTCACCTGTGCCCTGTATCCCTCAGACACATCACACACGTACACTCACCAGCACCCTATATCCCTCAGACACATCACACACGTACACTCACATGTGCCCTGTATCCCTCAGACACATCACAAACGTACACTCACCTGTGCCCTGTACCCCTCAGACACATCACACACGTACACTCACATGTGCCCTGTATCCCTCAGACACATCACAAATGTACACTCACCTGCAACCTATATCCCTCAGACACATCACACACGTGCACTCACCTGTACCCTGTATCCCTCAGACACATCACACACGTACACTCACCTGTGTCCGGTATCCCTCAGACACATCACACACGTACACTCACCTGCAACCTATATCCCTCAGACACATCACACACGTGCACTCACCTGTACCCTGTATCCCTCAGACACATCACACACGTACACTCACCTGTGTCCTGTATCTCTCAGACACATCACACATGTACACTCACCTGTGCCCTGTATCCCTCAGACACATCACACATGCACATGTGCCCTGTATCCCTCAGACACATCACACACGTACACTCACCTGTACCCTGTATCCCTCAGACACATCACACACGTACACTCACCTGTGTACTGTATCCCTCAGACACATCACACATGTACACTCACCTGTGCCCTGTATCCCTCAGCCACATCGCACATGTACACTCACCTGTGCCCTGTATCCCTCAGACACATCACACATGTACACTCACCTGTGCCCTGTATCCCTCAGACACATCACACATGTACACTAACCTGTGCCCTGTATCCCTCAGTCACATCACACATGTGCACTCACCTGTGCCCTGTATCCTTCAGACACATCACACATACACTCACATGTGCCCTGTATCACTCAGACACATCACACACGTACACTCACCTGTGCTCTGTATTTCTCAGGCACATCACACATGTACCCTGTATCCCTCAGACACATCACACACATACACTCACCTGTACCCTGTATCCTTCAGACACATCACACACGTACACTCACCTGTGCCCTGAATCCCTCAGACACATCACACACGTACACTCACCTGTGCCCTGTATCCCTCAGGCACATCACACACGTACACTCACCTGTGCCCTGTATCCCGCAGGCACATCACACATGTACACTCACCTGTGCCCTGTATCCCTCAGATACATCACACACATGTAAACTCACGTGTGCCCGGTATCCCTCAAACACATCACACATGTACACTCACCTGTGCCCTGTATCCCTCAGACACATCACACACATGTACACTCACGTGTGCCCGGTATCCCTCAGACACACACTAGTACACTCACCTGTGCCTGTATCCCTCAGACACATCACACATGTACACTCACGTGTGCCCGGTATCCCTCAGACACACACATGTACACTCACCTGTGCCCTATATCCCTCAGACACATCACACATGTACACTCACCTGTACCCTGTATCCCTCAGACACATTACACACGTACACTCACTGTGCCCTGTATCCCTCAGACACATCTGTAATGTCCTTACATAGCAAACATTAACTCTTTATATGAATGATGCACTTGCAACTTCTAAATGTAAACTGGCACTTTATTTACTGCATGACATAGCAAGGTGCTCCTGTAGATTTGCACACAGTAATATGGATATTTACACATATATAGTGCTTTATGATGAATGGCTGCTGCACCCTTATATTAGCAGCCCTGTACACTGTGTATGCAGCACTATAGTTGGTTTAGTCTGTTGCTTCACATTAGAGAAAAATAACTGTTCTTCCCTAGTGTGAGAATGCGTCTGCAGTAAACTAGTGTCTCGTGTGGCCTGTTTCAAAACAGAAGCAATCTCTAGTGCTTTATGGAAGGTCAGGCTCTCCTCTGTCAAAAGTCGCCTTTGAATAGATTCTGTACTGATACCCATAACAAACTGATCTCTAAGGGCAATATTCAGATACTCCCCAAAAGCACAGGTGCTGGCCAATTTCTTTAAACTGATTGCAAATGTAGATACAGTCTCTTGTACCCCTTGGCGCCTGCTATAAAACTTGAACCACTCAGCAATCTCTAATGGCCGTGGTTGTAAATGTTGTGTTAAGATCTGTATTATTTCAGACAAAGACTTGGTGGCTGGCTTTTCTGGGTGTAGCAGATCTTTTAGAATCTCATATGTTTTAGCACCAATATATATAATGAATATATAATGAATGGCTGCTGCACTCCTTATATTAGCAGTCCTGTACACTGTGTATGCAGCACTATAGTAATCCAGGGTAACTGATAACTGTATAACTGTTAACTGTATAACTGCAATATAACTTATAATGTGTAACTGACAGTTCTTACTCTTCCTGACTGGCTGATGCTGTATCCTCTGCAGTGATCTGTAGCTGACATTACATTTATTAGTATCAGCAATTGTCAAAGCTCAGGTTCAATCCTTGTACTTTATAACTGCATCACAAACTGTCACAAGATGGCTTCTCTGAACTGTACTGATTCTAAGCACAGCCCACTTGATGACATCATCTTTGTATGGAAGCCTCAATGTGCCCTTTGACCAAACCAGGAAGTAAGCACAACACTACATCTCCTTTCCTACTTATTTTTTTATTTTTTTTTTAAATAAACTTAACTGCACAACAACAACCCGTAAGATAAATCAGTCTTCTCCAGCATCCTCTTGTATTGTGGACGTGAAAGCTGCTTCTTGTTTCTTACGTTGACGAAAGTTTCTCTGATATGTTGCATGTTGTCTCCGGCGAGTGTCTCTGAGATTAACTTCAGGAGACCAACGAACAACAGGTGTTCGTTGCCTGGGAGTACGAGCATGACTATTGTGGTCCTGGATAGAATTTCCTGACTCATCATTACAAGGTTCTTCTACTGAGGCTGGTATTTCTGAGTCATCTTCTGTAGTTGAGTCAGAGCCTGTGTTTGGATCATGCCAAACACCACCCCAGATATCAAAGTCATTGTCTGATTGCATTTTTATGTAATGGTCCTCACCAGCCTGTTCTCTCCTCTCAAGCCGTGGTCGTAATTGGTTCACATGGCGGCGACACACACCTGATGGAGTGGTTATAACATACATCTTTGGGCCCTCAACCTGGGCAACAACACCTGGTGCCCATTTTTCCTCTGTATGGTACACCCTATACCAAACCAAGTCTCCTTCTGTATAGGTCCGTGAAGGTTTTCCCACTCTCATTTTATCTTGCATGATGCAGACTGTTTCTGCTACATCTGGTGTGATTAAATCCAGCTTTGTACGGATCTTCCTGCCAAACAATAGTTGAGCTGGGGCAACTCCCGTGGTGGGGTGTTGAGTAACCCTATATTGTTGCAAAAATTATAAAATGTTTTTAGTATTAACCTGCTTCTCTGCTTTTAGCGCTTTCAGTGCCCTTTTAAAGGTTTGGACAAATCTCTCTGCTTGCCCGTTGGTGGCTGGGTGATATGGTGCCGTCCGATGATGGTGAATTCCATTTGTATGTAAAAAATTCTGGAAGTTTTGTGACACAAACTGGGGACCATTGTCTGTGACCAGTTTTCTTGGCAACCCAAATACTGAAAACAGTCTTTCTAATGCTGATATGACTTCAGTAGTTGTAGTCCTTGTCATTGGAATTACTTCTGGCCACTTAGAGTGTGCATCAATTATGATTAAGTATGAGATTCCATCAATAGGACCGGCAAAGTCCAAATGTAGTCTCTCCCAAGGAGTAGTAGGCCAGTCCCATGGTTGTACAGCTCCTCGTGGAAGCTGTCCTTGAGCTTGAACACACCCTTTGCATGCCATAACATAGTTCTCAATGTCCTTATCAATGGCCAGCCACCAAACATGACCCCTAGACTTCTGTTTCATTCTGACAATGCCTGGGTGTCCTTCATGAAGGAGTTTTAACGTAGCTTGCCGTAGCCCATTAGGAACCAGAACTCTCTCACCCCATAAAATACATCCATTTCTGAGTGTGAGTTCTTTCGCTCGTAGTATGTATGCTCGCTGCACATCACAGCCAGTTCTTGGCCAGCCATCTCTCAAATACTTTGCCAGAAGTTGTAATTCAGTATCACAAGCTGTCTCCTTTGCAATTTATTTGGCATGTACTATACCCGTAAAACACACACTTGGAAGGCTTTCTTGAACAACTGGTAAGGAATTCATTAGTGGAAGCCTGGACATGGCATCAGCATTGCCATGGAAATCATGGGCCCGGTATTTGATGCAGTAATGATATGCCCCCAAAGTTAGAGCATACCTTTGCAATCTAGCCGCTGTAGTGGTTGAAATTCCTTTCCTTGGATTAAAGATGGTCAGCAGTGGCTTATGGTCAGTTAAAAGAGTAAATTGTCTCCCATAAATATAGTTATGGAACTTCTTAACAGGACATACAATGGCCAATGCTTCCTTGTCTAATTGGGAATAGTTCTTCTCTGCCGTCGTTAGAGAACGGGAAGCAAAGGCTACTGGTCGGTCTGTCCCATCTGGCATTGTGTGTGACAATACAGCCCCTAAACCATAAGGCGAAGCATCACATGCTATCATGAGTGGTTTCTGAAGATCATAGTGCATTAACATGCGGGAACACAGGAGTAGGTTCTTGGATTCCTGGAAGGCTTTATTGCATTCACTGCTCCACAACCAGCATCGATTTGTCTCAAGAAGCTGATGTAGTGGGTGTAACGTATGGGCTAGCTGGGGAAGAAAACGGTGGTAATAGTTAAGGAGACCAAGGTATGATTGTAGTTGTGATGCATTCTGTGGTATAGGAGCTTCTTGCAAGGCCTTGACTTTGTCATCAGCAGTGTGTAGACCATGACAATCTATAACATGGCCACAAAATTCTAATTTGTCACGCATGAAAGCACACTTCTCCAAGTTGACCTTCAACCCGTAGGTCATTAGCCGCTGCAGAACCCTCTCTACATTGTGTCGATGTTCTTCCTCCGTCCTGCCCGTGATTAACATGTCATCTAAAAGGCATTGGACATAGGGTAGTCCATTTAATAGTTCTTCCATGGTGCGTTGCCAGATGGCTGGTGCAGGAGCAATGCCAAAGACCATACGATTATATTGAAATAAACCACGGTGAGTATTGATGGTGAGTAACCTGCGGGAATCTGGATGTACTTCAAGTTGAAGGTAAGCATTTTTTAAATCAATCTTTGTGAAATGTTGTCCCCCAGCTAAGTTAGCAAAAATCTCTTCTGTTCTGGGTAATGGATACTTATCCACTGCTAACTGTTCATTCAACACCATCCTAAAGTCTCCACATATTGGATCTGTCCATCTTTCTTTCTTACCGCTACAATAGGAGAACCCCACTCACTACGATGCACTGGGGTTATAATCTTTAACTCTTTTAACCTCCTCAGTTCAGCATCAACTCCTGCCCTTAAAGCGAATGGCACAGTTCGTGCTTTGAAAAACTTTGGCCTTGCTCCAGGTTTTAACTGTAACCGTACCCTTTTGTTCTTAACTTTTCCCAGAACACTTTCAAACACCGGGGCATATTTGGTCTTAATGTTCTGAATCCACTGGGCACGATCAACTCCAATATGATGAACTTCACTGTTTTTGAGGCTCTCAGGCATGCCAAGGGCCCGTATCAGGTCCCTTCCATAAAGAGGTGGGCCACCTGATTTTAGTATATATAGTGTAAGATTGGCAGTTTTACTGTTTGTACACACAGATACAGATGCACACCCCAGTGGCGTCAAGACTTCTCTGGAGTATGTTTGTAGCTTCAAGGTAGTGGGCTGCAGCAATACTGGAATTTTCAGCTGTTTCCAATCTTTAATTGTCATAACTGAAACTGCAGCCCCAGTATCTAAGTCCATGGTCAAATCTTTTCCTTCAATATTAACATGAACGGTCAAAGGCTCAGACCCTGTTGTCATGGTGTATACAGTCAAACTCTGAACAGTCATTTCCTCTTCTGAATCTGATGTGGCTCCCTTATAAGCCATGTGGTAATTTCCCTTCTGATGAGTTTTGCTTGAGACACTCTGCTGAGATCCTCTGCAAGCCTTCTTTAAGTGTCCTATTTTACCACAGCCATGACAACGAGCATTTTTAAATCTGCATTCAGAAGCTACATGATTCTGTGCTCCACATCTGTAACAGTTAATAAGCGATGCTGCTTTTGCTGAATATTTACTGGCTGGTTTAGTCTGTTGCTTCACATTAGAGAAAAATACCTGTTCTTCCCTAGTGTGAGAATGCGTCTGCAGTAAACTAGTGTCTCGTGTGGCCTGTTTCAAAACAGAAGCAATCTCTAGTGCTTTATGGAAGGTCAGGCTCTCCTCTGTCAAAAGTCGCCTTTGAATAGATTCTGTACTGATACCCATAACAAACTGATCTCTAAGGGCAATATTCAGATACTCCCCAAAAGCACAGGTGCTGGCCAATTTCTTTAAACTGATTGCAAATGTAGATACAGTCTCTTGTACCCCTTGGCGCCTGCTATAAAACTTGAACCACTCAGCAATCTCTAATGGCCGTGGTTGTAAATGTTGTGTTAAGATCTGTATTATTTCAGACAAAGACTTGGTGGCTGGCTTTTCTGGGTGTAGCAGATCTTTTAGAATCTCATATGTTTTAGCACCAATATATATAATGAATATATAATGAATGGCTGCTGCACTCCTTATATTAGCAGTCCTGTACACTGTGTATGCAGCACTATAGTAATCCAGGGTAACTGATAACTGTATAACTGTTAACTGTATAACTGCAATATAACTTATAATGTGTAACTGACAGTTCTTACTCTTCCTGACTGGCTGATGCTGTATCCTCTGCAGTGATCTGTAGCTGACATTACATTTATTAGTATCAGCAATTGTCAAAGCTCAGGTTCAATCCTTGTACTTTATAACTGCATCACAAACTGTCACAAGATGGCTTCTCTGAACTGTACTGATTCTAAGCACAGCCCACTTGATGACATCATCTTTGTATGGAAGCCTCAATGTGCCCTTTGACCAAACCAGGAAGTAAGCACAACACTACAACATCAAACACGTACACTCACCTGTGCCCTGTATCCCTCAGACACACCACAAGTACACTCATCTGTGCCCTGTATCCCTCAGACACATCACACATGTGCACTCACCTGTGCCCTGTATCTCTCAGGCACAACACACATGTACATTTACCTGTACCCTGTATCTCTCAGACACATCACACACGTACACTCACCAGCACTCTATATCCCTCAGACACATCACACACGTACACTCACCTGTGTCCTGTATCTCTCAGACACATCACACATGTACACTCACCTGTGCCCTGTATCCCTCAGACACATCACACACGCACATGTGCCCTGTATCCCTCAGACATATCACACACGTACACTCACCTGTGCCCTGTATCCCTCAGACACAACACACACGTACACTCACCTGTGCCCTGTATCTCTCAGACACATCACACACGTACACTCACCTGCACCCTATATCCCTCAGACACATCACATACGTACACTCACCTGTACCCTGTATCCCTCAGACACATCACACACGTACACTCACCTGTGTCCTGTATCTCTCAGACACATCACACATGTACACTCACCTGTGCCCTGTATCCCTCAGACACATCACACACGTACACTCACCTGTGCCCTGTATCCCTCAGACACATCACACACGTACACTCACCTGTACCCTGTATCCCTCAGACACATCACACACGTACACTCACCTGTACCCTGTATCCCTCAGACACATCACACACGTACACTCACCTGTGCCCTGTATCCCTCAGACACATCACAAACGTACACTCACCTGTGCCCTGTACCCCTCAGACACATGACACACGTACACTCACCTGTGCCCTGTATCCCTCAGACACATCACACATGTACACTCATCTGTGTCCTATATCCCTCAGACACATCACACATGTACACTCACCTGTGCTCTGTATTTCTCAGGCACATCACACATGTACACTCAACTGTGCCCTGTATCCCTCAGACACATCACACATGTACACTCACCTGTGCCCTGTATTCCTCAGACACACCACACATGTACCCTGTATCCCTCAGACACATCACACACATACACTCACCTGTACCCTGTATCCTTCAGACACATCACACACGTACACATACCTGTGCCCTGAATCCCTCAGACACATCACACACGTACACTCACCTGTGCCCTGTATCCCTCAGACACATCACACATGTACACTCACCTGTGCCCTGTATCCCTTAGACACATCACACATGTAAACTCACCTGTGCCCTGTATCCCTTAGACACATCACACACGTACACTCCCCTGTGCCCTGTATCCCTCAGACACATCACACATGTACACTCACCTGTGGCTTGTATCCCTCAGACACATCACACACGTACACTCACCTGTGCCCTGTATCCCTCAGGCACATCACACACGTACACTCACCTGTGCCCTGTATCCCTCAGGCACATCACACATGTACACTCACCTGTGCCCTGTATCCCTCAGGCACATCACACGTACACTCACCTGTGCCCTGTATCCCTCAGGCACATCACACATGTACACTCACCTGTGCCCTGTATCCCTCAGACACATCACACATGTACACTCACCTGTGCCCTGTATCCCTTAGACACATCACACACGTACACTCACCTGTGCCTGTATCCCTCAGACACATCACACATGTACACTCACATGTGCCCTGTATCCCTCAGACACATCACAAACGTACACTCACCTGTGCCCTGTATCCCTCAGACACATCACACAATGTACACTCACCTGTACCCTGTATCCCTCAGGCACACACTAGTACATTCACCTGTGCCCTGTATCCCTCAGACACATCACACATGTACACTCACCTGTGCCCTGTATCCCTTAGACCAGTGCTTTCCAAACTGTGTGTCGGGACACACTAGTGTGTCGGGAGCAGTGTGTAGGTGTGTCCCTGCTTCAGCACAAATTTTTTTAAATTTAATTTTTTTTTGTTTCTGACTTTCCGCCTGCCTGCTACTAGTCATATCATGTGGTTGACTTGTGATTGATACCTATGGGTCACAGATCATCTTAACCTATTGGTGCAGCTCAGTGGGAACTGAAACTATTTCCATTGGCGGTTTTGGCGGCACATTGACTCCTTATGGCACATGTGTCTCCTTAATTGGCTCGTGACTGCATGTGTAGTCAGTGAGTGGGACAGCGCGGGCAGTAGTCAATTGGACTCACCGAGCTCTGAGGGCGGCAGCTTAAATGCTGAGCTGAAGTCCGAAGTCAGTGGGGGTTTTTTTGCAGCTAGCTCCCAGTAGTGCATTGCTGCTCCTGCTCTTGATATATGGATAGGAAGTGGAAGCTTAAAAATGCTTGATGATGAAATGTGAGTGTCTTTATGTAATATTCCACCAAATATTCAGAAATTGTGTTCATCCCATCAACCTCATGCAGCCCATTAAAATAGTAAGTAGCTATTGGTGTTATTAAACTTTTTTTTAATTCTTGCACATACTTACATACTGTTACTTGTAAATACATTTGGTTATTATAACATTTATGTATGTGTCCGTATCTCTTAAAACAAATTAGTTTAACCTCCTGTTTGCCAGTACAACAGAATTACTGTGTCGCGAAATTATGTAGGTCTAAAAAGTGTGTCGCCAACATGAAAAGTTTGGAAAGCTCTGCCTTAGACACATCACACACATACACTCACCTGTGCCCTGTATCCCTCACACACATCACACACGTACACTCACCTGTGCCCTGTATCCCTCAGACACATCACACATGTACACTCACCTGTGCCCTGTATCCCTCAGACACATCACACATGTACACTCACCTGTGCCCTGTATCCCTCAGACACATCACACATGTACACTCACCTGTGCCCTGTATCCCTCACACACATCACACACGTACATTCACCTGTGCCCTGTATCCCTCAGACACATCACACATGTACACTCACCTGTGCCCTGTATCCCTCAGACACATCACACACGTACACTCACCTGTGCCCTGTATCCCTCAGACACATCACACATGTACACTCACCTGTGCCCTGTATCCCTCAGACACATCACACATGTAGACTTACCTGTCCCCTGTATCCCTCAGACACATCACAGACGTACACTCACCTGTGCCCTGTATCCCTCAGACACATCACACATGTACACTCACCTGTGCCCTGTATCCCTCAGACACATCACAAACGTACACTCACCTGTGCCCTGTATCCCTCAGACACATCACACACGTACACTCACCTGTGCCTTGTATCCCTCAGACACATAACACACATGTACACTCACGTGTGCCCGGTATCCCTCAGACACATCACACAATGTACACTCACCTGTACCCTGTATCCCTCAGACACATCACACAATGTACACTCACCTGTACCCTGTATCCCTCAGACACATCACACAATGTACACTCACCTGTACCCTGTATCCCTCAGACACATCACACAATGTACACTCACGTGTGCCCGGTATCCCTCAGACACATCACACAATGTACACTCACCTATACCCTGTATCCCTCAGACACATCACACATGTACACTCACCTGTGTCCTGTATCCCTCAGACACATCACACACGTACACTCACCTGTGTCCTGTATCCCTCAGACACACGTCACACTAGTACACTCACCTGTACCCTGTATCCCTCAGACACATCACACAAGTACACTCACCTGTGCCCTGTATCCTTCAGAAACATCACACATGTACACTCACCTGTACCCTGTATCCCTCAGTCACATCACACATGTACACTCACCTGTGCCCTGTATCCCTCAGACACATCACACATGTACACTCACCTTTGCTCTGCGTCCCTCAGACACATCACACACGTACACTCACCTGTGCCGTGTATCCCTCAGACACACGTCACACTAGTACACTCACCTGTACCCTGTATCCCTCAGACACATCACACACGTACACTCACCTGTGTCCTGTATCCCTCAGACACACGTCACACTATTACACTCACCTGTGCCCTGTATCCCTCAGACACATCACACATGTACACTCACCTGTGCCCTGTATCCCTCAGACACATCACACACGTACACTCACCTGTGCCCTGTATCCCTCAGACACATCACACACGTACACTCACCTGTGCCCTGTATCCCTCAGACACATCACACATGTATACTCACCTGTGCCCTGTATCCCTCAGACACATCACACACGTACACTCACCTGTGCCCTGTATCCCTCAGACACATCACACATGTACACTCACCTGTGCCCTGTATCCCTCAGGCACATCACACACATACACTTACCTGTGCCCTGTATCTCTCTGACACATCACACAATGTACACTCACCTGTACCCTGTATCCCTCAGACACATCACACAATGTACACTCACGTGTGCCCGGTATCCCTCAGACACATCACACAATGTACACTCACCTATACCCTGTATCCCTCAGACACATCACACATGTACACTCACCTGTGTCCTGTATCCCTCAGACACATCACACACGTACACTCACCTGTGTCCTGTATCCCTCAGACACACGTCACACTAGTACACTCACCTGTACCCTGTACCCTGTATCCCTCAGACACATCACACAAGTACACTCACCTGTGCCCTGTATCCTTCAGAAACATCACACATGTACACTCACCTGTACCCTGTATCCCTCAGTCACATCACACATGTACACTCACCTTTGCTCTGCGTCCCTCAGACACATCACACACGTACACTCACCTGTGCCGTGTATCCCTCAGACACACGTCACACTAGTACACTCACCTGTACCCTGTATCCCTCAGACACATCACACACGTACACTCACCTGTGTCCTGTATCCCTCAGACACACGTCACACTAGTACACTCACCTGTGCCCTGTATCCCTCAGACACATCACACATGTACACTCACCTGTGCCCTGTATCCCTCAGACACATCACACACGTACACTCACCTGTGCCCTGTATCCCTCAGACACATCACACACGTACACTCACCTGTGCCCTGTATCCCTCAGACACATCACACACGTACACTCACCTGTGCCCTGCATCCCTCAGACACATCACACATGTATACTCACCTGTGCCCTGTATCCCTCAGACACATCACACACGTACACTCACCTGTGCCCTGTATCCCTCAGACACATCACACATGTACACTCACCTGTGCCCTGTATCCCTCAGACACATCACACACGTACACTCACCTGTGCCCTGTATCCCTCAGACACATCACACACATGTACACTCACCTGTGCCCTGTATCCCTCAGGCACATCACACACATACACTTACCTGTGCCCTGTATCTCTCTGACACACGTCACACTAGTACACCTACCTGTACTTATATTGTCACATATTTCGTGCTTTGCAGCTTCTGGCATATTTGCTATCCCCTGATCTTCTGTATGTTCCGTGTTACATAAACTTTTAGCATCGTTTTCATCTGAAAAAATATCAGTAATAGAAATAAATAAAATCTTTACATGGTATCTTTGTAAAAGTTACTTTAAAAAAAAAAAAAGAAGTGAAAAACAGTGCAATTTAAGTTAAATAAAATTGAGCCTACATCAGTAGAATTCACATCTGGAATAAACAGTAAATACAACCTGTGCCATACAGTAAAGGGAGTTAGCTGGGAATCAGTTACTTTACTTGCTACAAATACAGCCTCATTGTAACCAATCACAATTCCCATATGAGATGTATTACAGGGTTCTGTGAGGTTTTGAAAATAAAATGCATTTTCCATTGGTTATTAAAACCTCACTATAGCCCATTTAAAGGGACAGTCTACACCTATAACAACCTTATCCCATAGCTACGATCTCTAGCTGACAACTTTATTGAACCCCTGCATCCGTATTTTCACTTTTTCACTCACCCACATTTTTTTAAAAGAAGTTTATATTTTATTATTCAAATATGGCCGCCAAACTCCTCCCAATAGCTTCTCCTCCTAACTTATCGAGTGGTTCTCCTTCCCTATCACACTCGTGCACGGAGCACTAAGTGACGTAATAGGACTCTAATACACATGCGCATAGAGATACAGCTCGAAACCGGAAGTCTGTCAGCGTTATCGGAGCAAACCCAAAAACGCTCCCTTTGTTTGCAGTTGCAGCAATTCTGACACTCCGAAGTTTCTTTTAGGTAATTGTCAACTGCTAATCTAATCAACCTTTGCAGCGATTATCAAACACTCTTAATAAACAAACACATAATAACGGGTATTTATGATATTTGAAAGCAGCAGAAACATTGAGAGAAAGTTTGGTTCCGGATAGTTGGTTCCTAGGGCCGTTGCGCATGCGCGAAGCACTGAAAGCGCGATACAGTATTTTAATCGGTGATTAATTTTTTATTGGACAGTGGAAAATAAGAGAGTTAGTGATGTATTGGGTAGGCGGAGTGGAGCGGCCATTTCTAACCGTTGGAATATAACTTTTCATTGTAAATAACTCTGGATGTGTAGATGACTCAATATTGCTGCAGGGGTGTGTAATGAAAATCGGAAAATAATCTAACGGATGGACTAAGGTTGTTATAAGTGTAGACTGTCCCTTTAATTATCTTAACTTGTATTGCCTGTGTGAGAGAGAGTACCACAGTGATATGATAGAGACATCAGATATATAAAGGGATTTATATAGTTCAAAGTATAGTTAAAGTATTTTCTTTTAATTTAATAAAAGAGTAAAAATAATAGAAATAATGCAAGTTATCATGGGCGCGATCCTATATACGGCGTAGTTTTCGGCGCAAGCGGGGGAACCCGCGCCGCCCGTAATTTCACCTCGCACATCGGGCTATCCAATATACGGCGCCATCAGATGCTAAAGTAGCGTAAGTAGGACAAACTGGCGTTGTTCTGAAAAGTGCACAAATACACATTTTAGTCGTCGCAAGTACTTACGCCAGTCTTTTGTTCACGTAAAGTCTCAATAAAGTGTAGTGTTATGCAAATTTGGCTAAGACTCGTAAAAATTACCCGATACCCCATCTAAAACTGCGCCACGTAATTACGCTATTCAAAAGTCATATATAAACCCATGCGCAGCCGCCATTTTATTTAGTGTGTTTGGATGGTTCGTTGAGCTACAGCACACTACAGTGAGTTTAGGATTAGTAAGAGTAGTGAGAGAGGCGCAGCATAATAGTTAAGTCGGATTGTTGTTTGGGTAAGCTTGTACATTTACTTACACTTATTTTCACATATTGCACACATATTGCATACATACATATACAAAATACACAACACTTTTTTTTTCTATCACCTCACACATTTTATTTCAATTTTACAGTGTGATAGGCTGAGTGTTTGGTTGTGATTGTGTATGATTGAACTGGGAGTGAGTGTGAGTGTGTGTAGTTTGAGGATGTCAGGGAGAGGTAGGGCAGAGGGGAGCGCAGTTGCAGGGAGAGGAGTATTCTAGCTGACAGGAGGAGCAGCAGGGTCCCCGTCAGGGAGTTAATGGAGTGGGGAGAGGGAGAGTTAGAAGGGATGATGGGAGGGGAGATGCCCAGAGACCAGGCACACTTAGAAGAGGGACAAAGGGTGCACATGGGGACAGAAGGGGGGAGGAGGGAGAGGATAGGGAGGTACCCACACCAGGGACATCCCTGGGAGGAAGCCAGGTGGCCACAGAGGAGCGCATGAGATGCCCAAATGTCTCATTTGATGAGAATGTTGTGCTAGTCCAGGCCATCATGGACGACCACAGTGCCCTCTTTGGCCAGGAGAAGGGCAGAGGCGTTGCCCGAAGGCGTAAGGACGCATGGTTGGCAGTAGAGGAGGCTGTAAACAGTGTGGCCCCGCAGAGGAAAACTGTCAAGGGACTCAAAAAAAGGTGGAATGATTGCAAGAGGCGGGTGAAAGAGAAGATGGGCTAGGAAGCCATGCACCAGAGGGAAACAGGCGGTGGTCCACCCTTGGAAGCAGAATACAACGTATGGCAGGAGATGATACGCAACTCCCTGAGTATCACAGCAGTCCGTGGACTTCCAGGGGCTTGTGACTCAGGGGTTGCAACCACAGCACCTCATGCTGGTGAGTAACATCCCACACACCAGTATGATATGTATTTGAGATATAATATCCTTTAATGTCTCACATTCATGTACACAATGAGGAGCATGGTATTTGGCCTACTAACAAAAACATCTACAATTATATTTCACATGAATGCTACTTAACACAATGCAATTCATGATATGAGGTGGAATAGTGCAATACTAACATGTCTCAGAGTAACACAGGCTACATGTAGAGTTTTCAGTAAATGGACACTATAGCCATCACAATACTTTTAGCTCAGAAAGCAGGTTCTGTGCCTACATCAGGCTAAAGTAAATTGTGTGACCATAGTGTCACTTAAAGAACACATTTTCTCCATCACTGACATGTACACGTAACTCTTGTATGAAACACATACCTGTATACTGTGCAGATTAAAATCCCTCATATCACAAATCACTTTGTGCACATGCATGTTATAGAGTTTGACATGAGAATGAGTATTGTCCCTAGCATGTATCAATGTATATTGTATGCCCACATGGACATATATATGACTGTACTAATCCCTATCATCATTTGACTCCTCCTCAGAACCTCCTGCCACCAGGCTGCAAACTGGCATGCCGCCACCTCCACCACCACCACCAGTCACAGCCATGCAGCCACTTCCACCACCAGTCACAGCCACCTCCACCACCAGTCTTCAGGCAGCAACATGGACATTATGCTCCCAGGCCTCAGCAGGGTTGGATTGCCTCCGTTGAGGACCCAGAAGGGCTTTGAGGGGGAGCCAAGTCAGCCACGAAGAGTCGAAATGTCTTTACCCCCCCCCCCACACACAATATCAGGCAAGTCATGGCTTTTCCACACAGGGGATGTCGCAAGGTATGCAAAGTGGACAGGCTGAGTGGTCACACACTAGTCGTCAATGGGACTACCAATCCAGCCTAAGACCTCTACCATCCGCTTCCCTTGGAAGATCGCCACCATCCGCTTCCCTTGGGAGACCTCCACCATCCGCTTCCCTTGGGAGAGCTCCACCATCCTCAGATGAGCATATAGCTGAGGTTGTCCCTGAAGCACCAGCAGCTGAAGTTATCCATGAAGCACCAGCATCTGAAGTTATCCATGAGGCACCAGCAGCTGAAGTTATCCAAGAAGCACCAGCAGCTGAAGTTATCCAAGAAGCACCAGCAGCTGAAGTTATCCAAGAAGCACCAGCAGCTGAAGTTATCCAAGAAGCACCAGCAGCTGAAGTTATCCAAGAAGCACCAGCAGCTGAAGTTATCCAAGAAGCACCAGCAGCTGAAGTTATCCATGAGGCACCAGCAGATAGAGCAGAACCTGCACCTAGAATCACTGCTGCTCAAGAGCCTGTAGATCCACTGTATTCTCCCCTTGGCAAGGAATACATTTCACTCCAGAGGAGGCTGATAACAAGCTGCGAAAGCATTCAAAGAGGCCAACAGAGGTTTCATAGGAGCCAAGAGAGGCTACTCAAGCGTAGCATCGAGCTGCAGAGGGACATTGCAGCCTCATTAAATGGAATAGTCCAAAATCAGTCTCAGATGTTGAGAATCCAGTCTGATATGCAGATGCAAATGGACAATAGATGGCGTGAACAAAACCAACTCTTGGGTGTGTTGGTTGAGCACTTCACACACCAACAGGACACTGTCTCCAGCCAGTCATCTGTGGCCAGCACTCCAGCAGAATCATCTGAAGCTTCCCAAACCAGGAGAACCAGGAAATCCATTCCAGTCACCTCTGCCCCCTCATCCAAGAAGCCAAAAAAAAAAATATATTCTTATAGTCCACCATAAATCTTGTCCTCTGTTATTTACCATATAATTGTCATCCACATCCATGTGAGGGGTGTTTTAGTACACTAATATTGTTAAAACATATAATAAGGCCTGTGTGGAAATGGCCCAAAAAAGGTAATATTATCCTGTTTCTAACATATTCTTGTACTATAACTCCCATCCACAATAGTTGTTTCTGAAGGGTACATATAGTAATATTCACTTGTAAGATGTAAATCAATGTATCTCACATCCAATATAAATTGACCCATTGGTATATATAGTAGTGATGTTACTGATAGGGTGGGCATTATCAGGTGTTTTAAGTCTGCAGGTGAGAGGTTGTGGTGTGTGTGATTGGTTTAACACAATTGCAAAGAGGCAGCCTTCAAGAAGGTGTTAGAAATTATCATATGAGCCATCCTAGGTTTTGCTTTCAACTAAGTACCAAGAGAACAAAGCAAGTGTTCAAATTAAATCTGAAAGTAGTTAGAAATAACATGTCCTATTTAAAAGAAGAAGGTTTTCTTTGGAGTTGACTGTCCCTTTATATATTTTGGCATCAGTGCCAAGCTGTGTTAGCATTAGAATTAATTACACTCAGTGGGTTCTAAAGAGATGAAGGTAATCCAATTGAAAGTAAATAAGCAAGTATATGTCCACAATGTGATAAAGTACCTACAAGCTCAATCCATTTGACTATTTCAAATACACAAATAAACCTTAAAAAAACAATATCATAGTATACTGTCCCTTTAACCTTGAGATGCTGCTTAAATGTATGTGCTTGTTAAGGCTTCCAGGGAGTTACGTTGGTTTTTTAGTCAGTGCAAGGGCTCCTGCGCCTGCAATTTGTGGCGAGATGAGAATGGAGTAGATTTTCTGAAATCTGCGCGCGTAAGTCCTTACGCTGTATATTGGATACCAAACTGCGCGTGTTTTGTATGTCAGTCTATGGGTAAAAATAATATGGGCGAAGGCAGAAATATACGCGTGTAACTTCTAGGTTACGCCGTATATGTGATACCAAACCCGCGCAAAATTTGGCGTCGCCGGCTTTTGCGGGCGACGCTGCATATCGGATCGGGCCCCAAGTTTAACATTTTCACCACTGAGCCATTTCATACCCTTGTGCTGAAGCAGTTTTGAGTCTTTTGCACTCATTGTATTTAGAATTCAGCCCACATAAGTTATATCACAATCACCACAAATAGCAGGCGAGTTTTCATCTATGTGTTTTATTGAGGGGGAATAGGGACTCTAAAAGTGAGACACGTCACACATATACACACTCACCTGTGCTATTCTAGTATTCCAACAGCCCCTGAAAACAGACACACAACACAATCTCCCTCACACACAGTAAAATCCTGATTATTTTATACAAGCATATACAATATTAGATAGGGGATCATGGTCTTTCTTACTAAGGGTCAGATTACAAGTGGAGCACAGTTTAACGCTCCCACTTGTTAACTGTGCTAGAAGTAAGCTTTTTGAGTGGGTTGAGTTGAAAGTAAACTGTTTTCACTTGCGCGCTATCCCAAAGAGCCTAAAAAGCTGAAATCAGGATATTGTGCGTGCGATAACCTATTCCTCCATAGAAGTCAATGGAGTGGGGTAAAACCCTACTGGCACACAAACCTGATCCCATATTCTCAAGTGTGCTAACATTGTGCTAACAATATTTTACATTCCTATGTTCTTCACATAGAAGAATATGTTCTATTTATTCATAAATACATAATACACTCAATTGTGCGCTGGGTTCGAAGTGGATATTTCACATTCCTATGTTCTTCACATAGAAGGACATGTTCTATTTATTCATAAATACATAATACACACAATTGTGTGCTGTATTTGAAGTGGAGCGCAATGCGAACTATTGCATGAAAGCTTTGCTCTCAATAGAGCGCACTTCCTTAGGCTCCAAAGGGAGACTCAGTCTCATGCCATGACACACGGCAGAGAATCTAGCGCAGCAAAGGGGGTAAGTCATGCAGCAATGGGCAGCAAAGTGTAAATAATATATATGTATGAAAATAGACTTAACAGCGCTAGATTAATAGTTCCACACCTCAAAATTAAAATATATTCTTAATACTCCATGTCAGGAAAATGCTATTAGTCAGATATTAGGCAGATATTCTCCACCATACATTTTTGAGAGTGATAACCACCATTAATATAAATTAATAAGAATTAATAAATGATATTAAATACAGACAATTGATGTAGACAATAAATACAAATAATATCTGCTTTAAAAATGAACCAAATTTCTTTTAAAAAACAAATCTTAGTCCAGAGTACCTTTTCACCTCCACAAAGGCACAAATGTTCAATCGGGTAATTAATGCAAGTCTGAAAAAGATTTCCACTTCTTTCCCCCTCTTTGCTGCTTGTTTAAAAACTCTTCTTTCTCCAGAGTTTTATATGATACAGGATCCAAGACAGTCAAACATGAAAGACAAAAGCGCAAGAAGAGAGGATTCAAGCGTAATTAATTAGACAGTACTGTCTTGCACAAAATAGACTTCTACTCACCAGAGTTAGTAAAAATATAAACCTTTATTGATACAATCTTTAAACGATACTCTGTGTCCCAAGTACAGCAATACGCTTCCCAAGGTAATTGGCAGCTGGAAGTTCTTAAATGCAGGATACAACCTGCGGCGGGAGTAGCCGGCTTGCCCACCCTCAGCTGTTTACTCTAGGGTCACGGAGCTCAGGACTGGTGGTAGTTTTACCCCAACGCGTTTCCCCCGGTATTCGCCCGGGCTTTCTCAAGGGGATCTGTATAAGCACAAACGGATGTCGGGCTTCTGTGTAATTCACACCTGTATTTTTCTCAGCTCAGCTGCAATGTGTCTCTCTCCAAGTCAGAAACACTCTGGTGGCCACAGATGCTCAATAGGGTTTAGGTCTGGAGACATGCTTGGCCAGTCCATCACCTTTACCCTCAGCTTCTTTAGCAAGGCAGTGGTTGTCTTGGAGGTGTGTTTGGGGTCGTTATCATGTTAGAATACTGCCCTGCGGCCCAGTCTCCGAAGGGAGGGGATCATGCTCTGCTTCAGTATGTCACAGTACATGTTGGCATTCATGGTTCCCTCAATGAACTGTAGCTCCCCAGTGCCGGCAGCACTGATGCAGGCCCAAACCATGACACTCCCACCAGCATGCTTGACTGTAGGCAAGACACACTTGTCTTTGTACTCCTCACCTGGTTGCTGCCACACATGCTTGACACCATCTGAACCAAATAAGTTTATCTTGGTCTCATCGGACCACAGGACATGATTCCAGTAATCTAAGTCCTTAGTCTGCTTGTCTTCAACAAACTGTTTGCGGGCTTTCTTGTGCATCATCTTTAGAAGAGGCTTCCTTCTGGGACGACAGCCATGCAGACCAATTTGATGCAGTGTGCGGCGTATGGTCTGAGCACTGACAGGCTGACCCCTCACCCCTTCAACCTCTGCAGCAATGCTGGCAGCACTCATATGTCTATTTCCCAAAGACAACCTCTGAATATGATGCTGAGCACATGCACTCAACTTCTTTGGTCGACCATGGTGAGGCCTGTTCTGAGTGGAACCTGTCCTGTGAAACCGCTGTATGGTCTTGCCCACCGTGCTACAGTTCAGTTTTAGGGTCTTGGAAATCTTCTTATTGCCTAGGATATATTGTATCTATGTAGAGCAACAATTCTTTTTTTCAGATCCTCAGAGAGTTCTTTGCCATGAGGTGCCATGCTGAACTTCCAGTGACCAGTATGAGAGAGTGTGAGAGCAAAAACACCAAATTTATTACACCTGCTCCACATTCACACCTGAGACCTTGTAACACTAGAGTCACATGACACCGGAAAGGTAAAATGGCTAATTGGGCCCAATTTGGACATTTCCACTTAGGGGTGTATTCACTTTGTTGCCAACGGTTTAGACATTAATGGCTGTGTGTTGAGTTATTTGAGAGGACAGCAAATTTACACTGTTATACAGGCTGTACACTCACTACTTTACATTGTAGCAAAGTGACATTTCTTCAGTGTTGTCATATGAAAAGATATAATAAAACATTTACAAAAATGTGAGATGTGTACTCATTTTTGTGGGATATTGTATACACACACACAGATCTGATCTCTGGTTCATTTTATGAGCGCTAATTGCTACCACCATATATATATATATATATCTACATATGCATTTATGTGTTTACATGTGTGTGTGTATATATATATATATTATATATTAGGGCTGCGCGATTAACCCCCGCAATTTAAAAAACGCAGTTTTTATGGGGGGGGGGGGGGGGCCTGGGGGGACATCACGTCACGACGATCGTGCCATGTGAATACAATGGAAGGAGATGGTCCCGGACCACCGGTAACTGAGTGACATGTTCTGGCCTTGCATATAGCTAGGCAGAGGAGCCGTGCACACACAGCAGTTAGAAGAGGCGGCCCTGCAGGACATAGAAGAGTGGAGACACGTGGTCAAGGTGGGTTGCTCACTCAGGCGACTGAAAGCAAGCAAATAAGAAACTTGCACTACGGCAGGATAAAGCAGCGATCTGACTGCACTGCCATTGTCTGCAAGGTTATATAATCTAAAGTTAGAGTATTGAGTACTAACCCCCCTTAAAGCAGGGGAGTTAACAGGGGGGGGGGGAAATAGGGCTCTCACAAATTCCCTTTGGGGTAAGCTTACGTGTTCCCAAAGGGAAGTGCCTTGATACCGGGGGTAAATATGAGTCAAAAAAGGAGGAAAGAAAAGAGATATCTTGAGGCACACTTAGGTGAGAGCCTAAATAATCAAGTTAAAGGTGAGCATACGAGACATCAACTTAAAACATAACTTTTATTGGTGAAAAATGTATTTAAAAGAAAAGGCATATAATATATTAAAATAAAGGTATCACTATTATGTTACACCTTATTCAGAGTACAACGTTCACTTCAATAAGTGATATATGTCCCCATGTACATCAAAACAGTCCCATTAAATTAATTTCTATTAAATAAGGTTATCACTAGTGGTAATAAATTGTCTAGTGCCCAATGGATTATTGGAATGAACAAATAATTGTGGATAGTCTAGTATCGATATTGGACAGGGTAAACGTTGCTATACCAATTATACTGGGGTAACATAGTATACCTGGGATGACATATACAATGTCATCTATAAAATCCTAAGTATAAAACCAAATAGGTCAGGTGGAAGAATGTATCAAAAAAAAAAAAAAAGACACATTCGTGTTGCAAATTGCATGCACTTGCTCCTCTTAAAGGTGTGGGAAAACATAAAGGCAATAGTTGGATATCAGTGGTATGATCTATTAAATCCTAGTGGTTAGTTGGGAATGGACCGTGTATTAAGCACATTATACTCATGTTATAATAGAGCTGTGGTGGCATTATTGCCTGTGGCAGTATGGGTCAAGATTAACCGCCACTGTGCCGCCACTAAGTCTCAACTTGTGCTATATTCTATATACTATCAATCAATAATCCTCATGGGGTTAATATTGTGGATGCTTTATTGCAGGGTAACAGTATGGGTCAGGAATGACTGCCACTACATCAACTATTGCTATATTAAGCACTCTATCTATCCATAATATATAGCAATGGGGTTAGTACTGTAGTAGCATAATTACATGTGACATGAGAGATCGAACTGACTTTCGCTACAAACGTTTTACTCTATCTCCATTTGCGCTATATCATACACACTACTTGAATCACAAGTTACACTGATAGTATTAACACTGTGGTAGTGATCTAATAAGTATCAGTATGTTATGCACGTTGTATATTCACAAATATTAACAATGGTGTTAGCACTGTAGTAACAAAATATGTATGACATGATAGATCAAAATGACTGCCGCTATAAAATGTTACTGTCTCCCCTTGTGCTATATCATGCTCATTATTTGCACTATAAGTTATGCTGATAAAGTAAGCACAGTGGCAGCGATCAAATCAATGGCAGCGATCAAAACAAACGACTACGCTCTTATGAACATAAGTTCTCACTACGAGCACACAGAGACCTTTAGTCAGTTATGTATAATAATATTTACAAAGTGTCAATTTAATGTATATTTACTTATAACAAAAAAGGACCGATTAGTAAGATTTGGATCGTTAAAATAGGGGATGTGTCAGAGACAATACTGAAAAGGGATTGCCGAGTGTTACTACTAGAAATTACTTTGTGTGATTTTTGTATCTTTATTACTTCTGTGATTTCTACATACTCATAACAGGTTATCAATCTAGTTGGAATACTATTTAATAAATACTATTGTATACTCATTCACTCAGGTTACAGGGGGTTCCCTGGGTTGCATCAATCATGGGATGAGTAATCCGTATATTCTTATGTACAGTTTGTATAGATTGTGCCAATTAGTAGATTAATGCAATAATTAGTGATGTTATGTTGCATATCATAGATAAAATCCTAAATAGGACTTAATGTCCCAAGATAAAGGGATCACGGATATGGAAGGGTTGTGTTTCTATATACATAATTCAAAAGTGTATATATATTATGTTCTATTGCATACAATATAGCCTCTGTCACCTTTCCTTACTATATATATATATATATATATATATATATACACACACAGAACTTGCATGTTCCACAGGATTATCTTTCCTTTTGTTTACACTTTTGACAAAATGGCTTTTTACAATTCTGTCTCGGAATTCGTGAGAGCCCTATTTTTGTTCCCCCCTGTTAACTCCCCTGCTTTAAGGGGGGTTAGTACTCAATACTCTAATTACTCAGACTATTCAGTAGTCTTTCTGAGAACTAATTATGAAATCCATCAATTCGATGGATGACTTTCTCTCCAGAGAGAAAGAACGCCAAGCTAACATTGACAAAACCTTTTCCAATTTTACTACAGAGGGTAACCTAAATAAAGAAATAAGTGACTGGGAAACAGGTTTAAAACTTTTTGGGGAACTACTAAGGAAACACACAAGATCAGTCTGGAATAAGAGTACTTATGACCGGTACCTCGCAAAACATATCATCCCAAGAGGTCTAAGAGTTAGACTCTTCCCTACATTTTCATTTCATATTGAAAGCTATAGAGAAAGATGGGAACAAGCTTTAATATCATGTTCAGAAGTACTGGTGGCCATTCTCTCTGATTATGAAACTGAAATGGTTGATGAACTCAGTAAAGAGATCTCAGTATTAAATTACATAAATTTGAACCTCTAGAAAATTTCAAAACTGCATACAAAAATTTAAGAGAGGAACTGGACACTAAAGAAAAAGAGATAATACAGACAAAGTGTAATAAACTAACGAGAGACATAAAAGATTTTGAAAAGGGCAGTGTTTTCACATGGGATGAAAAAAATCCAAGACGAAGGAGAAATGATCTACCATCAAACACAAATAGAGATGATGTAGCATCTTCTGAATGTGAATCCTCTGCAGCAGAGGACAATGAAGAGGTCCCTCTAAATAGAACTTTGTTAGTACAGAATGCAAACGATAACCATACTATCAAAAAACGAGGAGCCCAAAAAAACGCGATGGATGTTTTGCGTAAGATAGATGGTATAATCCTTGAAGACAATACTTTCTTCGCCACATGCAACGTTGAGTCCCTCTATACATCAATTAATCACAAATGGGGCTGCCATGCAATAGAATATTTCCTTAAAATGGAAGGGCCAGTAGGCACAGAAAAGAACGATTTCATACTACGTCTACTTAGATTTGTCCTCAGTCACAATTATTTTGTTTTCAATGATAAATTTTATCTTCAAGTAAGAGGTACAGCGATGGGGACAGCATGTGCCCCCACATACGCCAATCTGTATCTAGGGTGGTGGGAACGAGAAACTGTCTTCGGTAAAGGCATGTCAAATTACACAGAACATATCTTATTGTGGCTGAGGTACATTGATTGTGTCTTTATCATGTGGAAAGGGGACATTGACACTTTCAAATAATTTATAAGTGAACTAAACGTCAATGAATTAAATTTAAGGCTAACCTATGACATTAATTACGAAAAAGTGACCTTTCTCGATCTGAGTATCTGTAGATATATGTTTAATAAAATTGAAACCAACTTGCATAGAAAAGAGACAGCTACTATCTCTATTCTAAGATACGAGAGTAACTCTACCAAGAGAGCAATCCCCTATGGAGAATTTATGCGCCTACAACGTAACTGCTCAGATGTAACTAAATTTAAAGAACAAGCTAAGGATCTCAAAGTGAGATTAAAAGAGAGAGGTTATTCTAACTCAGTGCTTAAAAAAGCTTACCATAGGGCGCTACATAGGACAAGAACAGATCTTTTGATACCCAAAGCCAGGGATGTGGGCGACCAGAAAGTGAGGTTCATAAGCACATACAATGAAGTTCACAAAGAAATATCTGACATTCTGAACCGGCATGTTCATATACTTCATACTGATGAAGATCTGGTAAAGCAAGTTGGGGATAGGATACAAGTTGCTTGGAGGAGAGCACCAACAATCAGAGACAGAATTGTAAAAAGCCATTTTGTCAAAAGTGTAAGCAAAAGGAAAGATAATCTCAAAGGCACATACTCCTATGGAACATGCAAATTCTGTCCATATATACGAACATTAAAACAGATGGAAATTTATCCCAACGGAATTATATATATGAATGATTTTTATAATTGCAGAACCAACATCATTTACTGTATTGAGTGTATATGTGGCAAAAAATACGTGGGTATGTCGACTAGGGAATTAAGAACGAGGTTAGGGGAACATATAGGAAATATTCGCAATGCCAAAAATGACCTTAAAAACAGCAAGAAGATTACATCAGTGGCAAGACATTTTCTTGATAAACATGGAGGAAAACCTGATCTAAGATGCTGGATCTTACAAAGAGTGAGACCAGGTATTAGAGGGGGGAACATTGAAACAACCCTCCTCAAGGAAGAAACAAAATGGGTATTCAGGCTCCAATCTATGTCCCCCAAAGGTCTCAACGAACAACTAACTTTTGGACCTTTCCTTCAGTAAGGAAAGGTGACAGAGGCTATATTGTATGCAATAGGACATAATATATATACACTTTTGAATTATGTCAGAATTTATGTATATAGAAACACAACCTTTCCATATCCGTGATCCCTTTATCTTGGGACATTAAGTCCTATTTAGGATTTTATCTATGATATGCAACATAACATCAATAATTATTGCATTAATCTACTAATTGGCACAATCTATACAAACTGTACATAAGAATATATGGATTACTCATCCCATGATTGATGCAACCCAGGGAACCCCCTGTAACCTGAGTGAATGAGTATATAATAGTATTTATTAAATAGTATTCCAACTAGATTGATAACCTGTTTATGTTCCATAGCCACTCAGGAAGCAATCCGTGATGTAAAGAACCCGACGACGTCTTAAAGATCCATGATTGGTTGCAATACGACACGTGACTGGGCTCCACACCCCCTATTCTGATTGGTCAGCCTTGGCATAAAAGGAGCGGCATGATGAGACGTTCAGCGCCTTTGACAAAGCAGTTGGCGAAACACACGTCAGGCGTTCGCACTGCTTCTCTTAAACCTTCTCTTAAACCTAATTGTTACAATTTAATAGACAAATAATTAACTGTTGGCCTTCATTGGCATTTTTATCTAGTTGGTAAATGTGGGAATTTAGACCGTGGTGATACTAACTATAGTATTAGTGGGGAAAGAATGTATTTCGTAACGGTTGTCAGTCCTGACTCCTACTGACATAGATTTGATCACTGCCACTGTGCTTACTTTATCAACATAACTTATGGTGCAAATAATGAGCATGATATAGCACAAGGGGAGACAGAGTAACGTTTTATAGCGGCAGTCATATTGATCTATCATGTCATGTATATTTTTGTTGCTACAGTGCTAACACCATTGTTAATATTTGTGAATATACAATGTGCATAACATAACATACTGACACTTATTAGATCAATACCACAGTGTTAATACTATCAGTGTAACTTGTGATTCAAGTAGTGTGTATGATATAGCACAAATGGAGATAGAGTAAAACGTTTGTAGCGAAAGTCAGTTCGATCTCTCATGTCACATGTAATTATGCTACTACAGTACTAACCCCATTGCTATATATTATGGATAGATAGAGTGCTTAATTTAGCACGAGTGGATATGGAATAGTTGATGTAGTGGCAGTCATTCCTGACCCATACTGTTACGCATCCACAATATTAACCCCATGAGGATTATTGATTGATTGTATATAGAATATAGCACGAGTTGAGACTTAGTGGCGACACAGTGGCGGTCAATCTTGACCCATACTGCCACAGGCAATAATGCCACCACAGCTCTATTATAACTTATGAGTATAATGTGCTTAATACATGGTCCATTCCCAACTAACCACAAGGATTTATATCCAACTATTGCCTTTGGGAACGCTTTATGTTTTCCCACACCTTTAAGAGGAGCAAGTGCATGCAATTTGCAACACGAATGTGTCTATTTTTGACACATTCTTCCACCTGACCTATTTGGTTTTATACTTAGGATTTTATAGATGACGGCTGGGTGTGTGAATATCAATCTCCTCACAAAGAGTATAATAGCAACGCGTTTCTCGGGAGAACCCCGTTTCCTCAGGCTTGTATGCTCTATGTGTGTATAAATGCCCTTTAAATAGGGCTCAGTAACCTCATGTTCCCATGACCCTCCCCTTCCTTTTCCAAGATTATCCAATAGTATCCTTCCTTTCCTAATCCACCCAGTTGTTGCTATAATTATAAGATAACGTTATGATAATCTATATAAATGGTGAATGCAATTCGATAAAAATCGTAATTTACAATAATAAAGATCAATGTGTTATAAGTGAGTGATGCGATCTAAACTGAGTGGTGCCGATTGTAACTAATGTGTGTTACTGTGGAAATAAACAAATCTAACATGTGTTTCCTTGTTGGCCAATGGTGTAACTCCATTTTAGGGGCTTGTCCTTGAATCTTTACATCCAAACATTCTACGTAATAATTGTTGCTCCTGGTTACAGGATAACGGAAGTGAAAATAACCCTTATCGGCAATTGGCGTAGTTTCGAGCTTCCGAAAATTACAGAGTGGCATGTGATCATATGACCGCAAGAGCCTGTATGTGATTCCAAGCTATGAAATGAGAATAAGCAGCAATCTAGAACCACCCATAAATGTTAGGCACCAATGAAATAGATGGAGTTGAAGCTATGTGATTGGCTGCCTACATATATTATTAAACAAGACAGGGGGGACGTGAAAATATATACATTTGTGCAAATTAAACTGCGATTATACTAGCTCACCGCAGTAAGTTGGCCTCAACATTGCCATCACTGTGATGTAGTATAATAAGGGAAATACCCTAAGGATCTGTGCAAAAACATAAATACCTAAATGAATCTCAGTACTAAAACAAATGAGCACAACAATATACTATATAGTTATTACCACAAATGAAAGTGGAAATGGAACTAAATAAAGAAAAAAAGGGTTCCAATAATCTATATGTGTAAGTAATAATATTAACAATATTAATGACAACAAGTGGGTGGTGAAAGTCCAGAGTACAAATATACATGATTCTATGAACATAATTCTATACACATGATGCTGTGATGCTATACACATGATGCTGTGAAACTAGTGCTAAAACTAGTGCTAAAAACATATTATAAAGAGCCCCATCCTATAAACCTTTACAGAATATATACATAGTTACAGAAATGCTGCAGAATCTATGACCTCATTAAGACCTGTAGGGAATAAACTATTGAATTTGAATATCCAATAGGTTTCCCTTTGTCTCAGTTTTGAGAACCGATTATACAAATTACTTTGTGGGATCCCTTCTAATGGTGTGATTTTAAAGGAACATTTACCAGAAACATATTTATAACAAATATATCTGGACACACTGTGTTTAGGTGATTTTGATTTGATGTTCCTCAAATGTTCACTCCATCGAGTTCTGACCTTCCTACAGGTCCTACCTATGTACTGAATCCCACATTTGCAGGACAGTACATAGATTGCATAACTGGAGTCACACGACAGTCGACTTTTTATTGGGAACCTTTCCCCTGTATTATTGGATACTATGGTACTACATCCATGTGTTATGTGTTTACACATGTGGCATCGTTTCTTCCCACATCTGAAAACTCCTATCTTGTTGAAGTTATAACTATTTTGGACCCTGTCTCCCAATCTAGTAGTATTGACAGATTTCCTTTTGGACATCATCACCTTACTAGGGGCTAGTTTCTGTTTGTAAGTAGGTGCTCTTTTAAAGACTAGTTTAGGTTGGGAGAGTTTTTTTTAAAACGGGGTCTTTCAGAAGGATAGGCCAATGTTTTTTAAGTACTCTGTTGATAATTTTGTGATTAGAGTTGTACTGTGTCACAAATAGAGGTTGTTTATTTATGAAACTCTCCTTATCTCTATCTTTAGACGATACAGATGATAATAGATGATTATTCAGATCCTTAGCTCTCTCATAGCCTCTAGTGATCAGTTCGGAAGGATATCCTTTTTCTGAAAATCTACGTTTAAGGATAAGTGATTGCTGGTTGTATTGCTCTATTGAGCTGCAGTTCCTGCACAGTCTACAGAACTGGCTGAATGGGATATTAGTTTTCCATTTTGTTAAGTGGTTGCTAGAGAAATGTAAGAAATTGTTACAATCTACTTTTTTGAAAAAAGTAGAAGTAGATATGCTATCTTTTTGGTCCCAAGAAAGGACCACATCCAAAAACTCTATACTGTTCTTTTGTAAATTGTGGGTAAACCCTTTAAAGTCTCAAACAAACTTTTAGTCTTCATCTGAATTGTTAGAAGGTTTATGGCTGTACGTTTTTGTATTTCATCTTCTATCCACAACATTAATAATTTCTCAATTTTCGTGAATGGGCCCTTGACGTTGTTTTGTTATTATTGTTGATTTAATTGGTGCGGAACCTTTTACAGCTTCGCGTATGCATTCCTTGTCCTTAATGATCGTGGAAACTGGAATGCGACAGTTTTTATATCACGCGCGATCGCATTCACTTTTTTACCTTCGTCATACTGCTTTATGACTTTCATTTTTTACTACAAATCAAGAGCTTTCCTCTTCTTTGTAGCTTCTTTGCCGCTACACGTTACCGGCCTTTTGGACTGCGACATGGTGAGACCCATGCAAAGGCTGCTGCTTACAGTCACTTCTCGTTGCACACAAGCACCGCCTTTGCGCACACAAGCACCGCCTTTGCGCACATACACATAAGCATCGCCTTCATTACGACACATGGTCATAAGTACGGATGGCCGTAAGTTGATGAGTATCTTTGTGTGTGTGTGTGTATATATATATATATATATATACATACACACAGCAGCATGTAAACATGAAGCACTCCAAAGGTCTTGTATTATGGTCACCTTTATTGTGAACGTTTTCGGGCATAAATTAGCCTTACAAAGTTACAAAAACTTACTTATAACCATCACCAAACAAATGTGCCCACGCTCTCCACGGTAGATGCGCCTCCCAGAACAAGTGACGTCATCATCCATGGCAACGTGTAAGGGACTACAAAGAAACGGACCAAAAGATAATAAACAAACAGATCGCAAATCTAAAGTAAAATAACATCCTGTCAAATCGCTAGTGGAGAAAGAAAAATTAGTCACATATGTAATCCACTACAGTGTCATTAACGCCGCTCCTAGTGTGCACGGCCGGGCGGTTACCAAGGGAACCAAGCAAACAAAACTGAACTGTCAGAGTAGGGACGGCACACAAGGGGGGGCGTGGTAATGTGACTGCTAAACAACAATTGTATTGATATTCTGCTGCATGATCAAAAACAGTACAGATCATATAAAATAAAATAGCAAGGTGAAAATTACAAGGTGATAATTGAACCCAGCATAATGACCGCATTATTGTATCAAAACACAAGTCTACAGCGAAAAAGCTAGGTTGCTAAGCAACCCCAAAATATAAACAAGTTTAGTAGAGAAGCCAAAGAGGTCAGAAAAAAACGGACAGAAAAGTAACCAGAAAATAATTTAGAAGAGAGCACAGCCCAACAGAAAGAAAAATGGCATAAACATATGGGTCACCAAAAATAAAATGAATGAAACCCAGAGAAGCCAGAACTGTTCAGCGGTGCTCTTCACAAATTGCAAGAAAATAAAATAGAGAATATGTATACATGCACATCACTTAAGTACCTAGAAACACTTGGTCATTAGATAACAATATATATATATATATATATATATATATATATATATATATATTCAAAGCAAAATAAATTCAATTACACATAGACATGAGACTATAGCAAAGTGGCAATCTAGTGATGGTACTGCATAATGTGGCAATAGGAACTAAACTCATAAGGAGCCCAAAAGTTAGGCCATACCAAGCAAAAAGAGTAGTAATACACACTGTCACATAGCGCAAGTACCAACCAAGAATAATAGCACCAATAATGGCCCAAAAAAAAGGTCACAGAGATAGATCGTGGATCTCATCAAATTGCAAACCACAACACATTGTATTGTTGATATAATTGAATGATTCATGACTCTAACAAGAGACTCAAATTTTTCATGGAGGTTATAAGAACACCTGCCAATCCAATTGGGTGTTAAGTCCATAGGGGACAAGGGTGTTCAACTGGAATGTCCATTTCGCTTCTTTTTGTAGAACCAAATGGTTTCTGTCCCCTCCTCTTAGCAGTGGCGGTACATGATCGATGATTGTGTACTTAAGGTCCGTCACACTGTGCTGTAGTTCCAGAAAATGCCTGCCTACTGGTTGTTCTGATGAACCCTTTTTGAGTGCCACCTTGATTGAAGAACGATGGTTTGCCATGCGTGTACGCAAGTCGTCGGTAGTCTTACCCACATAATACAATCCACAAATACAATGTAGGAGGTATACTATATGCGTGGTGGTACACGTAAGTCGAAATCTATGCTTATAGATCTTGCGTTTATGTGGGTGGGTGAGACATGAGCCAGTTATAAGGCCTCCACATGTCGTACAACCAAGGCATCGGAAGACTCCAGGTTTTTTGATGTCTAACCATGTTGATGGTCTGTAACTATGTATAGGGTCAGTTTTGATCAATAGATCACGTAACGATTTCGACCTTCTATAGCCCATCCTAGGTGGTTCAGCTTTAAATAGAGGTAAGGACTTGTCAGTGTTAATGATTTTCCAATGTTTTCTTAGGGTGTCCATGAGAGGACCCTTATCTCCTGTGAATGTAGTCACAAACGTGATCCTTTTGGCCTCCTGTTTGGGTTCTCTGTCCTGGCCCAAACATATGTTTTCACACTGCTCAGACAATAATTTTCGAGGGTAACTCCTTGTTTCAAACCGCTGAACCATTTCTGTCAGTTGTTTGCCTCTAATGTCCATCTCAGAGTTGTTCCTAACTACTCTAAGCAATTACGATTTAGGCAATGCTCTCTTTAGAGCAGGAGGATGGCAGCTGGTGTAATGTAATAAAGAATTTCTATCAGTGTCCTTTCTAAATAGTGTCGACTGGATTTTACCATTCCTTTTGTATAGTCTGACATCTAGAAAATCAATTTGAGTTTTACTGGACACCATTTTAAACTTCAAAGCTGTATTTGCTCCATTGAGTTGCTGGAACCAAGCCTCCAGGCCTTCCGATGTTCCAGACCAGATCAAGAATAAGTCATCTATATATCTCTTAAAAAAAGAGAATTTCATTGACCTGAAAAAGCTTGGTCCCAAACTCCTCAGAATGCGCCATGAAGAGGTTGGCGTATGATGGGGCCATGTTAGGCCCCATCATACGCCAACCTCTTCATGGCGCATTTTGAGGAGTTTGGGACCAAGCTCCTAAATCGCCTAAATCCCAATTGCTTAGAGTAGTTAGGAACAACTCTGAGATGGACATTAGAGACAAACAACTGACAGAGATGGTCCAGCGGTTTGAAACAAGGAGTTACCCTCGAAAATTATTGTCTGAGCAGTGTGAAAACATATGTTTGGGCCAGGACAGAGAACCCAAACAGGAGGCCAAAAGGATGACGTTTGTGACTACATTCACAGGAGATAAGGGTCCTCTCATGGACACCCTAAGAAAACATTGGAAAATCATTAACACTGACAAGTCCTTACCTCTATTTAAAGCTGAACCACCTAGGATGGGCTATAGAAGGTCGAAATTGTTACGTGATCTATTGATCAAAACTGACCCTATACATAGTTACAGACCATCAACATGGTTAGACATCAAAAAACCTGGAGTCTTCCGATGCCTTGGTTGTACGACATGTGGAGGCCTTATAACTGGCTCATGTTTCACCCACCCACATAAACGCAAGATCTATAAGCATAGATTTCGACTTACGTGTACCACCACGCATATAGTATACCTTCTACATTGTATTTGTGGATTGTATTATGTGGGTAAGACTACCGACGACTTGCGTACACGCATGGCAAACCATCGTTCTGCAATCAAGGTGGCACTCAAAAAGGGTTCATCAGAACAACCAGTAGCCAGGCATTTTCTGGAACTACAGCACAGTGTGACGGACCTTAAGTACACAATCATCAATCATGTACCGCCACTGCTAAGAGGAGGGGACAGAAACCGTTTGGTTCTACAAAAAGAAGCGAAATGGACATTCCAGTTGAACACCCTTGTCCCCTATGGACTTAACACCCAATTGGATTGGCAGGTGTTCTTATAACCTCCATGAAGAATTTGAGTCTCTTGTAAGAGTCATGAATCATTTAATTATATCAACAATACAATGTGTTGTGGTTTGCAATTTGATGAGATCCACGATCTATCTCTGTGACCTTTTTTTTGGGCCATTATTGGTGCTATTATTCTTGGTTGGTACTTGCGCTATGTGACAGTGTGTATTACAACTCTTTTTGCTTGGTATGGCCTAACTTTTGGGCTCCTTATGAGTTTAGTTCCTATTGCCACATTATGCAGTACTATCACTAGATAGCCACTTTGCTATAGTCTCATGTCTATGTGTAATTGAATTTATTTTGCTTTGAATATATATATATTGTTATCTATTGACCAAGTGTTTCTAGGTACTTAAGTGATGTGCATGTATACATATTCTCTATTTTATTTTCTTGCAATTTGTGAAGAGCACCGCTGAACAGTTCTGGCTTCTCTGGGTTTCATTCATTTTATTTTTGGTGACCCATATGTTTATGCCATTTTTCTTTCTGTTGGGCTGTGCTCTCTTCTAAATTATTTTCTGGTTACATTTCTGTCCGTTTTCTGACCTCTTTGGCTTCTCTACTAAACTTGTTTATATTTTGGGGTTGCTTAGCAACCTAGCTTTTTCGCTGTAGACTTGTGTTTTGATACAATAATGCGGTCATTATGCTGGGTTCAATTATCACCTTGTAATTTTCACCTTGCTATTTTATTTTATATGATCTGTACTGTTTTTGATCATGCAGCAGAATATCAATACAATTGTTGTTTAGCAGTCACATTACCACGCCCCCCCTTGTGTGCCGTCCCTACTCTGACAGTTCAGTTTTGTTTGCTTGGTTCCCTTGGTAACCGCCCGGCCGTGCACACTAGGAGCGGCGTTAATGACACTGCAGTGGATTACATATGTGACTAATTTTTCTTTCTCCACTAGCGATTTGACAGGATGTTATTTTACTTTAGATTTGCGATCTGTTTGTTTATTATCTTTTGGTCCGTTTCTTTGTAGTCCCTTACACGTTGCCATGGATGATGACGTCACTCGTTCTAGGAGGCGCATCTACCGTGGAGAGCGTGGGCACATTTGTTTGGTGATGGTTATAAGCACAGCTGGTGGTAAGTTTTTGTAACTTTGTAAGTCTGAGGACGGGCTAATTTATGCCCGAAAACGTTCACAATAAAGGTGACCATAATACAAGACCTTTGGAGTGCTTCATGTTTACATGCTATTGTTTTTTTGATATAGCACCCAAGGCTGATATGGACTAAATCTGGAGTGCACTTTGCCCTATATTAATATATATAAATATATATATATATACACACATACACACACACATACACACACACATATACATCTTTAAACATGTATAGGTATGTATCTCTATGTTAAAGGGACAGTCAAGTCCGAAAAAAAAAAACTTTCTTGATTCAAATAGGGCATGTAATTTTAAACAACTTTCCAGTTTACTTTTATCACCAATTTTGCTTTGTTCTCTTGGTATTCTTAGTTGAATTCTAGCGTACTTTAAACTTGTAATACGAGCGGACGCCTGCAAATAGCTGCAATAAAACCCCTTATGGCTCGCGTATAACCGTTAATGCACCACTTATAAAGGAACATTCCAGATAAAATTAGAATCCACATGGATGCATTTCAGTTTTGAATAGAAGTTTTTAATTTACATGCATTAGCAAGATTTCTTCTAATAAAAGCTATAGCTGTTTTAAACGTGTATTTAAGTATGCACCGTGCACCAGCATTTTAAACACAACACTTGTTCAGAGAGCCTAAAGGTGCTTTTATTATATGGTAATGACTCAATTTGTTAATTGCTTACATGATACAAGCCCCGCAAGTGCTCTGAGCAGCTGCAGTATTTAAAATGCTGGTGCACTGAGAAAATCCAGCTATGCTTCACATGCATGAGCAGAGACATATGCTAACACTAAAACAGTGATAACTTTTACTATAAGCAGTTTTGCTAAAACATGTATATTGCAAATGTTTTTATTTAAAGATGTAATTTATCTATGTGCATTTAAATTTTGACCGGAATGTCCCTTTAAATTTACATATAATAGTCTGTAGATTAAATAATGTTCCACTACTGTCATCGTATTAAAAGGATATTTACAGTATATTGCAAAGCACCAGATGACATTTTATTCCTATATTTAATCTTTATTAATGGCCCAAATGTCTGAGTTCACAATAAAATAAGAGTTTTTAGAATACCATTTAAAGGGACAGTAAACCTCAAAAATAATGTTATATAATTCTGCACATAGTGCAGAATTATATAACATTATATTAGCGCAAACTTTATAAAACATAATATTCCCTTTTAATGTTTTAAAACAACGGCTGTTTTTTAGACCCGCTCTCTGCTCTTCTGAGCGGGTCTGTTTTTTTCACACAGCGCATCGGGCCAGCTGTATAGTCACAGCCCGGCCCGACCGCGCCATTATACAAAGTGCAGCTCGCTCCCGCTGTCAGACAGAGCAGGAGCGAGCTGCACTTAGTCTTATGGCGCGGTCGGGCCGGGCTGTGACTATACAGCTGGCCCGATGCGCTGTGTGGAAAAAAACAGACCCGCTCAGAAGAGCACAGAGCGGGTCTAAAAAACGGCCGTTGTTTTAAAACATTAAAAGGGAATATTATGTTTTATAAACTATATTAAAACAGAATTATATAACATTATTTTTGAGGTTAACTGACATTTTAATGAACTAGAAGTGGTATAGAGAGGGCACATGTGTGTCTCATTTACATAAGGCAGAACATGAAGAAAAAAGGGAAGATAGGGCATGCGTGTGTACCAGTCACATGAAGCAGAGGGTGTGAGAGGGCATGTGTGTGTACCATTCACATGAAGCAGAGGATGAGAGAGGGCATGTGTGTTTACCATTCACATGAAGCAGAGGGTGAGAGAGGGAATGCGTGTGTACCATTCACATGAAGCAGAGGGTGTGAAAGGGCATGTGTGTGTACCATTCACATGAAGCAGAGGGTGTGAGAGGGCATGTGTGTGTACCATTCACATGAAGCAGAGGGTGAGAGAGGGCATGTGTGTGTACCATTCAGATGAAGCAGAGGGTGAGAGAGGGCATGTATGTGTACCATTCACATGAAGCAGAGGGTGTGAGAGGGCATGTGTGTGTACCATTCACATGAAGCAGAGGGTGTGAGAGGGCATGTGTGTGTACCATTCACATGAAGCAGAGGGTGAGAGAGGGCATGTGTGTTTACCATTCACATAAAGCAGAGGGTGAGAGAGGGCATGTGTGTGTACCATTCACATGAAGCAGAGGGTGAGAGAGGGCATGTGTGTTTACCATTCACATAAAGCAGAGGGTGAGAGAGGGCATGTGTGTGTACCATTCACATGAAGCAGAGGGTGAGAGAGGGAATGCGTGTGTACCATTCACATGAAGCAGAGGGTGTGAGAGGGCATGTGTGTGTACCATTCACATGAAGCAGAGGGTGAGAGAGGGAATGCGTGTGTACCATTCACATGAAGCAGAGGGTGTGAGAGGGCATGTGTGTGTACCATTCACATGAAGCAGAGGGTGAGAGAGGGCACGTGTGTGTACCATTCACATGAAGCAGAGGGTGAGAGAGGGCACGTGTGTGTACCATTCACATGAAGCAGAGGGTGTGAGAGGGCATGTGTGTGTACCATTCACATGAAGCAGAGGGTGAGAGAGGGCATGCGTGTGTACCATTCACATGAAGCAGAGGGTGAGAGAGGGCATGTGCATTTACCATTCACATAAAGCAGAGGTTGAGAGAGGGCATGTGTGTGTACCATTCACATGAAGCAGAGGGTGAGAGAGGGCATTTGTGTTCCATTCACATGAAGCAGAGGGTGAGAGAGGGAATGTGTGTGTACCATTCACATGAAGCAGAGGGTGAGAGAGGGCATGTGTGTTTACCATTCACATGAAGCAGAGGGTGAGAGAGAAGGGAAAGAGGGCATGTGTGTGTATCATTTACATGAAACAGAAGGTTAGAGAGAAGGGTAGAGAGGGCATGTATATGTACTATTTACATGAAGCAGATGGTGAAAGAGAGAAGGAAACAGGATGTGTGTATGCCATTTATATAACGCACATGGTAAGAGAGAAGGGAAGAGAGGGCATGTGTGTGTATCATTTACATGAAGCAGAGGGTGAGAGAGAAGGGAAGAGAGGGCATGTGTGTGTATCATTTACATGAAGCAGAGGGTGAGAGAGAAGGGAAGAGAAGGCGTATGTGTGTGTGTATCATTTACATGAAGCAGAGGGTGAGAGAGAAGGGAAGAGAGGGCATGTGTGTGTGTATCATTTACATGAAGCAGAGGGTGAGAGTGAAGAGAAGACAGGGCATGTGTGTGTATCATTTACATGAAGCAGAGGGTGAGAGAGAAGGGAAGAGAGGGCATTTGTGTGTATCATTTACATGAAGCAGAGGGTGAGAGAGAAGGGAAGAGACGGCATGTGTGTGTATCATTTACATGAAGCAGAGGGTGAGAGAGAAGGGAAGAGAGGGCATTTGTGTGTATCATTTACATGAAGCAGAGGGTGAGAGAGAAGGGAAGAGAGGGGATGTGTGTGTATCATTTACATGAAGCAGAGGGTGAGAGAGAAGGGAAGAGAGGGCATGTGTGTGTGTATCATTTACATGAAGCAGAGGGTGAGAGAGAAGGGAAGAGAGGGCATGTGTGTGTATCATTTACATGAAGCAGAGGGTGAGAGAGAAGGGAAGAGAGGGCATGTGTGTGTATCATTTACATGAAGCAGAGGGTGAGAGAGAGGAGAATAGAGGGCATGTGTGTGTATCATTTACATGAAGCAGAGGGTGAGAGAGAAGGGAAGAGAGGGCATGTGTGTGTATCATTTACATGAAGCAGAGGGTGAGAGAGAAGGGAAGAGAGGGCATGTGTGTGTGTATCATTTACATGAAGCAGAGGGTGAGAGAGAAGGGAAGAGAGGGCATGTGTGTGTGTATCATTTACATGAAGCAGAGGGTGAGAGTAAAGCGAATAGAGGGCATGTGTGTGTGTACTATGCACATGAAGCAGAGGGTGAGAGATAAGAAAAGATAAGGTAGGAGTGTGAACCAAATAGATTTTATTATTACAATCTGTCTGTGCTGAGGCTCATCAGTAACATAGGGGGAAAACATTTTAGAATCTGAGTTTTCTAACTATGAAGCTTATATCATAGATCACTCACTTGCAGAGACATCCGATGGCTGAATATTCTGTAGGTCTCCTTGTGCTCCTGTGTCTAGATTTTCATCACTGTGACCTGTTAGGTCTAATAAAGAATAAAATGAGTTTAATGATTATATGGATTTGCAGTTATCTCACACAATCTAATTATACAGTAATATTACACAACACATAATTATTTGAAAACATTACTAGTAGCTTCTGCCATAGATCTGTTACCTGCAGAGACGTCTGATGGGGTCTCCACTGGCTGAATATTCTGTACAAGTTCTCTATGTGCTCCTGTGTCTAGATTTTCATCTCTGTGACCTGTTAGTTCTAATAAAGAATAAAATCAGTTTTTTTGGTTAAATGGATTTAACTGCAGTTATCTCACACAATCTGATTATACAGTAATATTACACAACACATAATTATTTGAAAACATTACTAGTAGTTTCTGTCATAGATCTGTTACCTGCAGAGACGTCTGATGGGGTCTCCACTGGCTGAATATTCTGTACAAGTTCTCTATGTGATCCTGTGTCTAGATTTTCATCTCTGTGACCTGTTAGTTCTAATAAAGAATAAAATCAGTTTATTTTGTTAAATGGATATGAAACAATTTTTGTTGCATCTTAAAAATATATATATACTAAAATGCATTCAATTAGGAACAAAACAAAGCATCTGTTTTCCACTTAAACATTTACATATATAAATGAATATACAAAATTGATTTAGCAGTAATTCCTCTTGACCCTTTAACTGTGTTTTTATTATTCTTGTTGAGTAAATCTCGTTAGATCACACATGACGGATTCACAGTAGATTTGCTCTGTGTCAGTCACGTCAGTAGTGTTTTTGCATTTCCTCAGTGAGATATTTATTACTACACAGCGTTACCTGAGCTCTCATTTCCTGGGATCTCCATAGTCCTTACTGCTTGGTGAGTCTCCATCATGACGTCCTTGTAAAGCTCCTTGTGTCCCTCTATATACTCCCACTCCTCCATAGAGAAATACACAGCAACATCATCACACTTTATAGGCACCTGAAACACACACAACTCATTCAGCGCTGACACAGGGACTGGTTCTGTCACACACTTTTACTGACAGAGCCAGGATAATGTTACTGAGAACATACAGAGACACAGACAGAAGGCAGGAAATACACACAGGGTCAGATGGGTCAGTAAAGTGAGTCACTGTGTATAAGTCACATTCCCCAGCAGTACTCACCTCTCCGCTCAGCTGTTGTATGTTGCTGTGGGAGAGCCTCTTCTTCACAATGGTGTATTCCTATAATATGTATGAGATAAATCATCAGACTCCATTTCATTGGACTAACAAGTTCTTTCTTACGTCTCTCGATCATCACAAAACATATAAATAAAATATAGTGTATAATTTTGTGTGACCTGCTAAAGACTGAGGACATGAGCTCAGGAATATAGACATTACTGGAACATTTGAGAGGGTGTGATGGGGGAGGGGTGAGTTGAGCCCTTGATTGATAGGAGATTCTTTTGGTGCTGGGGTCCCTTGGGTATTAAAGCTTTTTTTGTAGTTGGGGTAATGAAGAGGGGCCTTTAGGGTCTGGGGTGAGTTTTTGCAATAGAGGTCATGTAGAATGGATTTGTATGAGTGGGCTTTTTTCTTATGGTGGGAGGGGTCTTAGATTTTAGGATTAGTATTTTTTTTTTTTGCTGGGAAAGGATTTGTGTTGGAGGGTTGTGCAGGTGAGTGAGCTTAAAGGGACAGTCTACACCTTAGTCATCTTAAAGCCTTACCATAGATGAAGCTGCAAATAGCCTTCCGCACCCTTTCTATATCATACAGCAGGAACAGTAAAACAGTTATTTTAAAATAAATAGTATTTCTGGCCAGTTTGAAATGGCTGCCATTGATAACATCATGATCTGGGCTGCATACGGCATCCAATCACAAAAGGCTCACTAGTTGGATTCAACAGACTGTCAATGCTATTCAGCAGAGAACCTAGATGCAGCCCAGATCGTGATGTCATCAGTGGGCTGAGCTTGGCAGCCATTTCAAACTGGCCAGAAACAATAGTCATTTTAAAATAACTTGTTTTACTGTTCCTGCTGCAAGATACAGAAAGGGTGCAGGAGGCTATTTGCAGCTTAACGCCTTTACTACCCATTCCCCATATTTGCATAACTAACAATAACCTAGATTTCGAATTTTGCGTTTGTGTTTTAACGCTGAAAAAAATGGCCATTTCAGCGTTAAAACAGTAACGCAGCCATTACGAGTCTTGTCGGTATAGCTGTACCGCAAGCATTTTAGCCTGTAACGCAACGTCAGTCCCACACTCAAAAACATTTTGCATGGGACTTCCATAGTGTCGCCATTACAAGTTTTGCGGTGAGGCTAAAAAAACTTGCGTTACACCCTATACCGACACGATCCGTCTCGCAAACTGAAACCAGTAGTTATGAGTTTTACGCAACAAAACTGTTACACAAAACTCATAACTAAAGTGTTACAAAGTACACTAACACCCATAAACTACCTATTAACCCCTAAACTGAGGCCCTCACGCATCACAAAAACTAAAATAAACTTATTAACCCCTAATCTGTCACTCCCGACATCACCGCCAGTAATAAAATGTATTAACCCCTATTCCGCCATTCCCCGACATTGCCGCCGCTATACTAAAGTTATTAACCCCTATTCCCCCACACTATAATAAAGCTATTAACCCCTGTTCCGCTGCTCCTCGACATCTCCGCCACTAAATAAAGTTATTAACCGCTAAACCTCTGGCCTCCTACATCACTACCACTAAATAAACCTATTAATGCCTGAACCGCTAGCCCCCCACATCCCCAAAAACTAAATAAAATTATTAACCCCTAAACCTAGCAACCCCCTAACTTTAAATTAAAATATCCCTATCTTAAAATAAATAAAAACTTACCTGGGAAATTGAAAAAACCTAAGTTTATCTATAAATGAAACTAACATTACCTATTATACTAAAATTAAAATAACTATCAATTAAATTAATTAAATTACACTTTTAAAAAACCTAACCCTACTAAAAAAATAAAAATAATCTACAGTTACAAAAAATAAAAAATACTAAAATTACAAAAAATTACTAAATTACAAAAAAAATAAAAAAATTTACACCTAATCTAATAGCCCTATAAAAATAAAAAAAGCCCCCCAAAATTAAAAAAAACCATATTCTACAATAAACTACTAAAAGCTCTTAAAAGGGCCTTTTGTAGGGCATTGTCCTAAAGAAATCACCTCTTTCCCTGAAAAAAGTACAAAGACCCCCCCAAACAGTAAAAGGGCATTCAACTCTTTTTCATTGCCCTTAAAAGGGCATTTAGCTCTTTTAAGAATGCCCAAAACCCTAATAAAAAAAAAAGTTTTTAAAAAAACCTAACACTAACCCCTGACGATCCTCTTACAGTTTCTGAAGTCCGGACATCCATCCTCATCCAAGCTGCAAGGTCTTCATCCATCCAGGCGTCGTCTATCTTCCTCCAGGCAGTATCTTCTTTCTTCATACCGGCAGCACGAAGCGGCTCCATCATGAAGACATCCGGCGCAAAGCATCCTCTTCATACGGTCGCCGCCGTACACTGAATCTTCAATGCAAGGGAGCAGTTTCAAAATGGCGTCCCTTGCATTCCTATTGACTGATTTGATTTTTGAAATTCAAATCAGCCAATAGGATGAGAGCTACTGAAATCGATTGGCTGTTCAAATCAGCCAATAGGATGAGAGCTACTGAAATTCTATTGGCTGATTTTTAAACTTTTTTTGGGTGGTTTTCTTTTTTAGATTAGGGTTTTGGGCATTCTTAGAGCTAAATGCCCTTTTAAGGGCAATGAAAAAGAGCTGAATGCTCTTTTCAGGGCAATGCCCATACAAATGCCCTTTTCAGGGCAATGCCCATACAAATGCCCTAGAGTTAGGTTTTTTATTTTGGGGGGTTGGTTGGGTGGTGGGTTTTACTATTGGGGGGGCTTTGTATTTTTTTTCAGGGAAAAGAGCTGATTTCTTTAGGGCAATGCCCTACAAAAGGCCCTTTTAATGGCTATTGGTAGTTTATTGTAGGCTAGGGTTTATTTTTTATTTTGGGAGGACTTTTTTATTTTTATAGGGCTATTAGATTAGGTGTAATTGGTTTTTTTGGATAATTTTGCCTGTTATTTTTCGTAATTTAGTGTTTGTTATTTTTTGTAATTTTTTTTATTTTTTGTAAAATTTTTTTTATTTTATTTTTTTGTAATTGTAGATTTAATTTTTTTAGTAGGGTTAGCTTTTTTAATGTGTAATTTAATTATTTTAATTTGTAGTTATTTTAATTTTAGTATAATAGTAATGTTAGTTTAATTTACAGTTTAAACTTAGGTTTTTTTAATTTCACAGGTAAGTTTTTATTTATTTTAAGATAGGGATCTTGTAATTTTAATTTAAAGTTAGGGGGTTTTTAGGTTTAGGGGTTAATAGTTTAGTTTTTGGCGATGTGGGGAGCTGACGGTTTAGGGGTTAATAGGTTTATTTAGTGGTAGTGATGTGGGAGGCCAGAGGTTTAGGGATTAATAACTTTATTTAGCGGCAGCGATGTTGGGGAGCGAAGGAATAGGGGTAAATATCTTTATTAAAAAGTGTGGGCAATGTTGGGGTACGGGGGAATAGGGGTTAATAACTTTATTATAGTGGCGGCGATATCGGGAGCGGCAGATTAGGGGTTAATAGATTTATTTCGGTGGCGGCAATGTCGGGGGCGACAGATTAGGGGTTAATAAGTAGGTGTCTGCGATGTCGGGGGCAGCAGATTAGGGGTGTTTAGACTTGGGGTTTATGTCAGGGCGTTTAAACGTTACTTATTTTTCCCATAGACATTAATGGGGTTGCGTTACGGAGCTTTTCATTCCGCGATCGCAGGTGTTAGTTTTTTTTCTAACACTTTCTCCCCATTGATGTCTATGGGAAAAGCGTGCACGAGCACGTCAAAGCAGTGCTTGTATTTTTTGCGGTATGGAGCTCATCGCCACTATATTGCACGCACAAGGCGGCTTTTCCAAAACTCGCAATGGTAGCACTATGGAGGGTGTTGCGTTCATTTCGTACCCTCTATAGCGCAAAACTTGTAATCTAGGTGAATGTCATATACTTTATAACCACTAAACCTCTAAATCTCTGCCTGTTTCTAAGCCCCTGCAGGTAGCCTCTTATCTCAGTGCTTTTTATTAGCTTTTCACAGCAAGACAGAACTAGCCCATGCGTGCCATTTAGATAAATATTGTGCTCACTCCTGTGCAGTTTTGCAGGAACCAGCACTAGTTGGTGAAAATGCAAGTTTGTAAAAAGCACTGAGATAAGGGGCAGTCTGCAGAGGCTTACATACAGGTAATAATAAAGCAAAAAATATATTTGTATAACAGTGATGGTTATGCAAAACTGGTGAATCTTTTTAAACAATAGCAATTTTCAAGTCGAATGTCCCTTTAAGTTAGTGTTAGTAAGATGGTCTGGGTGAGCTGAAGTTAGGGTTAGTGAGATGGTCTGGGTGAGATGAAGTTAGGGTTAGTAAGACAGTCTGGGTGAGATGAAGTTAGGGTTAGGAGATGGTCGGTCTCGGTGAGATGAAGTTCGGGTTAGTCAGATGGTTTCGTTGAGGTTGAGATAGTCAGGTGAGCTGAAGATAGGGTTAGCAAGATAGGCCTGGTGTATCAGATATACAGTTATATTAAATCGGAGTAACTATTTAAAGGAATGTCACAGACAACTAGGGGATACTATTCAGCAGGAAAACAAAAGGTTAATACTGTTTGCAGAAAAAAAAAACTGCTTAACTGACAAGGATTTGGAGAGGTTTTTGGTGGTAGAGCATCCCATTACCCCCATTTTTTACACGTTACCCAAAGTTTACAAGGACATCAAGTGTCCACCTGGCCGCACTATCGTGGCTCGTACTGAGTCCATCTTATCAAATATTTCTAAGTTCTTGGATAGGATTTTACAACCCTATGTTGAAAATTTGTCATCCTTCATTAAAGACACAGGTGACTTTATAAACAAATTGGAAGGGAAAGTTCTTGGCACAGACAAGTGTATCCTATATACTTTGGATGTACAGAGCTTGTACACATTCATAAAACATGAGAGTGGGATTGCCTGTGTCAAGAAGCTGTTAAGTAACTCTGGTAAACATAATGTGCAACAAATAGAATTTCTGGAAGAACTATTGATATTAGTTTTATTTAATAACTATTTCTTGTTCCAGGATACATGGTATATACAAAACCAGGGGACAGCCATGGGGTCTAATGTTGCCCTTTCATATGCGAACATATACATGGGTAATTTCGAGGAGAAATATGTGTATGAAAACCCATTGTATTTACAGTATGGTGCCACTTGGTGGTGCTTTATCGATGATGTGTTTTGCATATGGGGGGCAACATTGACTCTTTATATGAGTTTGTAACAGAATTGAATACAGCAGTTAGGAATATTAAGTTTACTCTTATGTGGCATGAGACCACTGTTGCCTTTTTGGATACTGAGGTTGTGAAGGAGGGCTTTAATTTGAGATGTGATATTCACACTAAGGTACTGATAGGAATAACTTACTTCACTACCATAGTTTTCACCCTGATATATTATTGAACTCCTTACCTACGAGTCAGTTGATAAGGGTTAGATGTATTGGGAGTCAAAAAGGCAAAATACAGGATAGACTACTTGAGATGGGTGACAAGTTTTTGAATAGGGCCTATCCTAAAGCGATTATAGAAAAGGAAATTGCAGAAATAAGTGAGATTACTAGGGACTCTTTGCTGTCAAGAAAAAAAGTTAAAAAAAGAGAATGACTGATTAGTTTTAGTCTCTAAATACAGTAAAAATAGTAGAGAGATTAAGAACATGGTACACAGAAATTGGCATATCTTAAAAAATTGTAATCCCAATATAAGTAGTTTCCAACAAACCCCAATGATGGCTTTTAAAAGAAATTGTAATTTGAAGGATTTATTGCTGATATAGGCAGCAGTAAGAAACCTACTCAAAGCTTTATAACAGAGAAGAATATGGGTTGTTATCCCTGTTTAGGCTGCTTCAGCTGTAATTCAATGATTAAAAGAGCCACGTTTGTTCACCTCAGATCTGGCAAAATATACAAAATGAGGGATTATTATACTTGTAGCTCCACCTATGTTATATACCTAATAAAATACCTGTGTTCTAAAATTTATTGGGGAGACCACAAGGAGGGCTAGTGACCGTATTAGGGAACATAAGTCGAACACCAGGTGTGGGGACAAGGATGCCCCTGTATCATCCCATTTTTTTGGAGCCAAACACTCTATTAGCCAATTGAGGTGGCAGATAATTGACCAGATCAAGATTCCCAGGAGGAGGAATTACTATTAAAAAGGAGGGAGTTATATTGGATTTTCACAATGAATGCCCTTAAACCAAATGGCATGAACAAAGAGTATGACATCTCTGTGTGTATTTGAGCATCTGTATATTCTGTGTGTATTTGAGCATCTGTATATATATACAATATACTGTATTATGATTCACTGATTTACATTGATGTGTTATGTTTTTAAGGTGCCACTAGGTGGGGCAGTTTTGAATGTGTACAGGTATGTTGTACAGGAAAATCGGAAAATAAGTAATTAAGGAACTTGATGGTACTAGTGTGCTATATAACTGTATGTAATGATGGTTGAATCACATAGCATGAGTAAGGGTTTATAGCCCGAAACGTTGCTGTCTGTTGGATTCACAATCTGGAATAAAGTGACCTGAATTGAATTGTGCTGTGGAGCTTTTTTATTTTATGGTGTATCAGAAGCAGCACAGTAAATAGGACCAGTGTCACATGACATTACCCAGCAGCTCTCACCTCTCCGGTCAACAGGCAGATGATGCCCAGGGCCTGACTCAGGAACTGCTCTGCTATCTGCTTCCTGTATTTGTTCATGTTGTTCTTCGTCAGTGACTGAGTCTGATGCTATAAATGTGAGACCTGCAAGAAGAAAGGAAGACAACAACATGAGAGATGGGAAATAATCAGAGCTCTTCCTGTATTTTTATTACAGTAAAGAGATGATTATGTGATATTAAACATGTTTATTTCACTTATGAGCAATCTAATAGTACACATGTGACCAGCTGCATATGCAGCAGATAACATAAAGTGATAAAATGTGACAATTGTTATATAGCATGTTTGACATTATGGGTGACACATTTATTTAATTTTAAAGGGCCAGTAAATACAGTGGAGTTGCATGATAACAACACAATGCACTAGCACTTAATCTGAATTTCAAATGAGTAGATTTTTTTTCTGACAAATTTCAGTTATGTTTTTTTTTACTCCCCTGTATCATGTGACAGCCATCAGCCAATCACAAATGCATATATTTCTTTCATGTAAGTGGCAAGAGTCCATGAGCTAGTGACGTATGGGATATACATTCCTACCAGGAGGGGGCAAAGTTTCCCAAACCTCAAAATGCCTATAAATACACCTCCCACCACACACATACCTCAGTTTTTACAAACTTTGCCTCCCGTGGAGGTGGTGAAGTAAGTTGTACTTGATTTCTTCTGTAATATGCGCTTCTAAGCATTCTGAAGCCCGATTCCTCTCAGAGTACAGTGTTTGTAAGAGGGATGTGAAGGGAGTATTGCCTGTTGATTAAGTGGTTTCACTCATGGGAAATCCTTTCAAAGGCTCTCTGTAATCGGCCGCAGGGATTCACCCCCTGCTTCCCTTTTCAGATTGACGTTATACTCCTATACCATTACCTCTGCTGATATTTTCCAGTACTGGTTTGGCTGTCTGCTATATGCGGATGGGTGTCTTCTGGTAAGTATGTATCATTTTTTAAGACACCCTCAGCTATGTTTGACGCTTTATATTATATTGTAAAGTTTTAAATATATGTATTTTACTTATATTTGCCATGAGTCAGGTCTATGTATATTTCCCTTTTGCAGTCTAGAAGTTTCAGTATGAGAATCATGTTTTAGGAAGTTTATTTAATCTTTTTATCTTACCTGGGGTTTCATTTTTTTCCCCCAATTTTACCTGTTTTTCCTTAATTTTGCGGGCAAATCTAGGCTTGCGCAGACGCAAAATTCTGTTATTTATGGCGTCATTCTTGGCGCAAACATTTTTTGGGTGCAAAGTTTCGTCATTTCATGCGTCTTTGTTGACGCTAGTTGCTTTGGCAAGAAGTCGCACTTGTTATGACGCAAGTTGCGTTATTTCCTGTTGTTGGATTGGCGCCAACAAAAAATTTCAATTCCTTTTGCGTCGTGCGTCATGCTTGGCGCCAAAAAAAAATATATAAAATGTTTTTGTGTTTTTACCCCCACTTCCTTTTATGCTTCTTGCTCTCTTTATATTTTAGAGAGCTATGCTTTTTTCCCATTCCTGAAACTGCTATATGTGGAAACTGATTATTTTTTTTTAAATGTTAATTTTTTTCCTTTTACATTTTGCAAGATGTCTCAGACTGTTCCTGACTCTGATGTTGCTATAGAAACTAAGAAGCCCTGAACACATTTCTTCGACAAGCTAAGTGTGTGTTTTTTATTGTCAAGATGATTTTATTCTCTTCAGCTTAATTATGTGGCATTTATCTTATTTATGCTGTTAATGTTTCTATATGTACAAATACATTTACTGTTTTTAATTTTTCAGTTTAACGTACCTGATTAATTATGCAGATTTCACATGTTATTACTGCAATCATAAGAAGGCTATGACTGTTTTTGTGTCTTCAAATAAACTTATAAGGTCTTTCCAAAATTTTAAATCAATTTTGTTTTGACCGACAGCATACTTAAGTTTATTCTACTGATGAGGGTTATTTGGCTCAAAGGATCCTGCATCAGAGACTGTACTTGACAAATCTTCTTTTTTTATTTTTATAATTGAACATTTTTTGTTCTTTATTAATGAAGTTTTGATAATTTTAGGTATTAGGAGTCTAGTCCTCCTAATTAATATGTTGTATTCAATTTAAGATTTTTTTAAATTGCTCCTGAGGTTTTTTGCTATTCTAGATGCTATCTATGATATGTTTGCTAGAATGGTTTAAACTGATTGCTTTATTGGGAATGTACTACTATTTCTATGGAAGTTAGTACTTATTTTCAGATTTTTTTCAAGTTTCAATCCTACCTTAAATAGCATATTTGCATACTGTTTTTATTCTTAGTTCAGCTATATCTATGTCTGATATTGCTGCTCTCTCAACTTTATTGTTGGACTGTTAGTATAAGCAGTTTTCAGATTCTGAAGTATATAACATTGTTCATTTACTTCAAAATGTATTAATTTTTATGATACTATATTTGTTGTCATTTAAGATTAATTTTATATCTATGTTTTTAGCTTTTCTACTTAGAAACAGCTTCATGGTTTTAATCTTGAATTTTGACATGGTCTTAATATATTTTATTATCTCTATCTTGTTAGGATAATAATTTGTTTGGATTTCTATTTATCTCCACTATATCTAGAAGTAAAAGAGTTTTTTTCTGCCCTATTTTTTGGCCGGTGATGTAGATCAGTTGGTAAATGCCCTGTCTACAAAAGCTTGTTCTAAGATCCAAGGGTCTCAGGTTCATATCCGGCAGAGTCGATGCAGTCCTTCGGCCTGGAGGTTGATAAAATATGTACCATTTATTTGAGTAATAATAATAACTATTACTATTCAGCTGCCGTTTTGGGTAACTCTGAGTGCAAGCGCTGGAAAATCGTTTTTTGAATCCTACTAGAAGAAAAAGCTTAGTTATTAGGAGTGCATGAAGATGCGGTTCTTAAACCAGTTCTTCTGGTGGGGAGGCAGATTAAGTTATTTTTGGATGGATTCAGTCCAAAGTCTATAGAATATTATTCTTAGGGTTTTGATTAGATTTTTAGAATGAGACCACCTTTGGGAAGATTCTTTCTTTCTCATGTTTCAATACACTCTGTGAAGGTTCAGGTTTCTTCTGACTGGAATTTTTTTCAGAGGTGTTTGTACCAGTTCCTTAGCAGGAACAGGGTTTGGGTTTCTATTCAAATCTATTCTTTGTCCCAAAGAAGGAAGATTCATTCAGACCAATTGTGGATCTGAAAACTTTATATCGTTTTTTGTGTGTTCCCACTTTCAAGATGGCGACTATCCCAGAAGCAGAACTTTTTTTTCACTTTCTGCGATGAGTTTTTTTTTTAGTTAAAAATTTTCTGCAGGTCATTTTGAAATAGAAATCAGTTTTATATCGTTCATAAACAATATTTATTTCGAACATAATAAACAATTTTTTTTTTTTTTAAACGAACTTTAACATCTGTAATGTAACATCAGAAATATTTCATACAACTTAGATTAAACATGGATTGTAAAAAACACTTATGTGCCAGTGTCACTACTGTGTCATTATACAGTGCTTGGTGTTATTATACTGATGCAGATACCACGCACTGATCCTATAACCAGCCCTCATCTGGCTATACCAATGTGCCAATTTCACTACTGTGTCATTATATAGTGCTGGTTGGGTGTTATTATACTGATGTGCTGCAGATACCACTGATCCTGCTATAACCAGCCCTCCTCTGCTAGGCACGCTATACCCAGGGCCATGGGCCATGCCAGTGTCACTCAATACTGTGTCATTATATAGTGCTGGCTGGGTGTTATTATACTGATGCAGATACCACTGATTCTATAAGTTATAACAAGCCCTTGTCTGGCTATACGCATGAGCCAGTGACTGTGTCACTACGGTGTCATTATATAGTGCTGGGTGTTATTATACTTACTGATGCAGATGCACATCCAGTATTTCACTCAGGCTTTATTTATTCCATAACATTAACCCAATATTACTAGCCTAGAAGTCTCTTGACAAGCCGCCAGTCCACCACTATCTTTATTCACAGTAGCACTACTTTTTTTTTCCTATTATTTAATCTGAAAGAGAAGATATACTAATGTCTAAAATTATGTGACATATAAGAATTATCAAGTAAAAGGGATGAAATACAACTACTAAACTCTGATAGTTTTATTTAATCAATCTATAATTTGCTCTAATTGAGCTGTGGAATTAAAAACAGAGTACTATAAGCAGGTAGTGTATCTGCATTCAGTAAACAGACATATTTACAAATATGTTATGGAAATTATTTGCATAAAATTTACCATAATCTATAATTGCGTATGGAAAATTCACACATAAAATCAATGTAAAGAAAAAAGATGGAATAGAAAAACCTAATCCTATCAGACAAAATATAGATAGAATATTCTTGTGCAAAGCAAATGTATACATTTATTTTATTTTAATGTGACCCCATTCTATCATTACCAGCTCAGCTGACAAATATAAAGTCCCCTATCCCCTAATGTACCTTTTGTGCATAAATAAAATAATTAGTAGTATTATTTTATTGATAAAACATGAAAGTCTACTTGTGCCTACTATAGCAGTGGTTCCTCAACAACTAGAACAGTAAAAATAAAACCAGGGTTGTGATATACATTTTAAATGTTAACAGACCAAAAATGTATATCACAACCCTGGTTTTATTTTTACTGTTCTAGTTGTTGAGGAACCACTGATATAGTAGGCAAAAGTAGACGTTCATGTTTCATCAATTAAATATTACTACTATTTGTACAACATTGCATAACCGCGCACAATAGGCACATCACGGGCACCAGGTCCCCCTTATTCCCAATCCCAAATAATGCCGAACTGACTGGTGGATTAGGAGAAAGTTATCGTGGAGTCTCAGAGTGGCCATATACTACACCACTAGTCAGGTTTACGGGAGCAGGTAAATTACTAGAGAGTAACCAGTTGACGGAAGTGGCAGGAGGGACATACTCCTCCTGGCTAAAATACATGCAGCTTGCACACCTGCTTTCTATTTCAGAACACAAAGCAGACTTTCTTAGACCCCTAACCTCATTTGAAAAATTGTGTCTGAATGGCATACCTCTTCCCCACTCACTGTCAAAGATGAGATCCCTACTAAAGGAACCACAACTTGTCATTCTTCCGTCCTATGCGTTAAAGTGGCAAGAAGAGCTAGGCACATCATACACAGTCAACGAATGGGAATCCATGTTTCGCAATACTCAAAAATCCTCTACCTCACCTAAACTGTTAGAATTAAATTACAAAGTCTTAACACGCTGGTACTTAACTCCTACCCGTATACACTCAATCTATCCATCAGCCAGTGCCCTCTGTTGGAGGGGGTGCGAAATGAGAGGAAGTTTCAAGCACATGTGGTGGGACTGCGCTCAACTAAGGCAGCTATGGACACACATTGAAACTCATTTCCGCAAAATACTAACAAATGACTTTAACCTAACACCTAGCATAGCTTTAATGAACAACGTTTCCTTCATTAATTGCCGGATTCGAAGACAATTATTACAGACAGGCTTAAATGGAGCTAAATGTCTGATAGCCCTAAATTGGAAAACACAAAGACCACTAACCAGCCAGACATGTATAGAAAAAGTAGGGGAACTATTAGAGCTAGAGGAATACGGTTATCTCAAAAGACACAAGCTCCCGTTTGCACATGACGTGAAATTCTTATGGGAAGACTCCCTCCATAACACTACCGCAGACAATGACAGACCACACGACAGGACTGAGAAAACTGGCTTGGCAGCCGAGGAACTCCACGCACAGCACTGATCTGTCAGTTGAGGTGTTTTGGGGTTTTGAATGGTTTAAGAACTCTGAGGGCACACGATGAGAATAGGTACAAAGCAATTACTCCTAGCAGCCCTACCATATGATACAAGATATTGACTAGGTTGTATTAATGTTAGTTCTTTAGTTAATCTACTTGTTGCAACTGTTTTTTCTTTTTTTTTCTTGTTTTTGATTTAGTTTAAATAGCTCCTTTTGGAACGCCTAATGTTTTGGTAGCAGAGCTCAATTTAGGTCAAAAAGGTGTGAAGATTCAGATAATGAAGGAAAACGTTGATGTCTTTACTTATAATGTTAGTTAGAAATGTATACACCTGCAAGACATGTATGTAAAAAGAGCCTTAGGGCTCTGAAATTTCTTATTATTTTTTTTGGATGTTGCCTTTGTTTTTCTGAAATGACAAAATAAAGCTTTGAAAATTAAAAAAAAATAAAAAAATAATAATACTAATTATTTTATTTATTTTTTATAGCTTGCAGTAATGCCAAAATAACCTGAAATGTACTGGCCCTGGGAATGTATTCTTTACACTCACACAGCCAGTGAATTTAAAAAATAAATTAAAACTTTTTTTTTAAAGCAGCAAGATACATAGACACACACGCAAATGTAGATCATTATATTAACACTGAGGGTGTGAGGAGAGGAATGAAACAAAGGAGGAGTTTTGACTGGAGAAATACTGGAGAACTGAATTCTTGCCCCAGGGTGGCTTTGGCTAGGGACATGGAAGGAGTAAATTAATTTAGCGTTTTCCTCTTCAGGGGTAGACAAATTTTATTTTATACTAAGTTAGAAGCGTCACAAAAAAAGGTTCTCTTTCGGCTGGGGTTCCGGAAGCTTGGGTATTCGACACAACAGGTATAAGCTTTCACGGTAGTGTGGTGAGAAGAGAGCATGAAAAGAAGCTAGCGCTGCGCGCACATTCACAGCAAATATTTACAGCCTGGGCTTCAGTAGAGAGGGGGGGACCGCCTCAGTTTTAAGCACTGCTTTGAATAATTTGCTGCCTGAGAGAGCGACGGTTACTTGAGAGATACACTAATTCACAGCCTCGTAGCACACACATCCCGGTATTGTGTCGAATTTGGTGATTATCAAGTCGCTCTCTCAGGCAGCAAATTATTCAAAGCAGTGCTTAAAACTGAGGCGGTCCCCCCTCTCTACTGAAGCCCGCGCCCAGGCTGTAAACATTTGTTGTGAATGTGCGCGCAGCGCTAGCTTATTTTCATGCTCTCTTCTCACCACACTACCGTGAAAGCTTTTACCCCTTCTGCTTGCCCTAAATGTAAAAAGAAAAACATGTCCTGGGCGATATGAATTGCGCATCCCTGGCTGCACTTACCTCTCAGTCGCAGAAGCCGTTCTGGCGGCTAAAAGTATCAAATTAAGATATTGCATGCATCTAAAAAAAAGTATCAATTTCATGAGCAGAGAAGCCATTAGCCAATAGTTTTAAAGTAAAAATGTGCCGGTTGCACTGCACAAAAAAAAAAAAAAATCCTGTTGAAGAAAATTCTGTGCTTCACAGAACTGGCAATTCTTTCTGCAGGCAGGCTCCACTTTCTGCGATATTATCGCAGATCGCACTATGTTCTGCCTTGGGGACGACTATAAGGACTGTTATGTATTTTGTTCAGCAAGGTCATTACATGTTCACAATAGTTGTATGGGACGCTTATCCTCAAATTTCAATTCATTCAGACCATTTTCGGTTTCTGAGATTCTCTTTTCTAGACAAGCTTTACCAACTTGTTGCTTTTCCATTTGGTCTAGCGACAGCTCCAAGAATATTTTTTTAAGGTTCTCGGTGCCCTTCTATCTGTATTCAGAGAGCATGGTATTGCGGTGTTCTCCTTATTTGGATAATATCTTGGTACTAGCTCAATTCTTTAAATTTAGCAGAATCTCACACAATTCATCTAGTGTTGTTTTTTCAAAAGACATGGTTGGAGGATCAATTTGCCTAAGAGTTTCGTGATTCCTTAGGCAAAGGGTCACCTTTTTAGGTTTCAGGTAAATTCAGTGACTATGAATCTGTCTTTTATAGTCAATAGACAAATTAAATTAGTTTTATCTTGTCTAAAGATAATTTATGTAAGAACTTACCGGATAAATTAATTTCTTTCATAGTGGCAAGAGTCCATGAGACCCACCCTTTTTGTGGTGGTTTTGATTTTATGCATAAAAACACATTATTTTTCCAGTTCCTCTTTTGTATGCTTTTTACACCTCACTACTTGGCTATACGTTAAAACTGAGATATGTGTGTTGTGGGAGGTGTATTTATAGGCATTTTGAGGTTTGGGAAACTTTGCCCCCTCCTGGTAGGAATGTATATCCCATATGTCACTAGCTCATGGACACTTGCCACTATGAAAGAAATGAATTTATCAGGTAAGTTCTTACATAAATTATGTTTTTGTGACTTCTTGCACATGCTCAGTAGGAGCGGGTGACTCAAAGTGTAAATATAAAAAGACTGCACATTTTGTTAAAGTAAATTGGAAAGGTGTTTAAAATTGCTGCTTTATCTGAATCATGAATGTTTAATTTTGACTTAAGTGTCCCTTAAAGCTCATTAGAAGCAAAAGAAGATGACTGTACACAGGAATATGCAATGTTATCTGATAAATCAGGAAGCAGATGTAAAACACTAAGTGCCACAGCTCACTGGTTACCAGGCATCCTCTAATTTATGGGATTATCCCAAAATGGTAGCTCTGTCCTGCTGCACCCAAGTTTTTCATCTGCTGTTTATACTCAAACAAGAATCTGCCCCAAATCATACAACCCACATATTACCTTGATCATAGGATAACATTACAAATTATGTGAGACTGCTAAACTGAGGACACAACAAATACTGGGCACCAAGTATTTGCCCTACTACATGTGCTGTAAGACTGGTCCATAATATACCTACTACCCACTGAACAGCTGTGCTTGTGCTTCATTTTATTATTATAATTATATATATATATATATATATAATGTGGTTTCCTATTCATATTTAGTTAAATGTCTTCATGTCACTCTTTACTTTTCACCTCTATTAACACCATTAAGATAGTCATAAATGGTCAATTATGACAACAGTAATAATGATAATATCTAACAGCAATAAGAAACTTTTTTTTTTTTTTTACTTTTTCCCAGTTATGTCACATCCTGTATGGTGCAACCATGCAAACTGATCTTCTGTGACCCCATCGCATATACACAAGTGATATATATACAATTATTATAAACAGGTCAGACTTTTACCCATCACCCTAACACACAGACTGTACTTCATCAAGTCCTCACTCCCTCAAATACAGCTTGCTCATTGTATCAGACCCCTAACACCTTAGTCCCTATAAAGACTCTCAGCCCCTCTGTCTCACACCTAAGCCCCTGTACAGAATCTAAGCCCCCTCACACCCTAGCTCCTGTACAGTTAGGGTTGCCACCTCAGTCCTGTTTTCCTGGACACTTACGAGTTACACATGCTGCAGGTTAAGCAGGGAGGAACCTGTATTGTGCCTCTAGACATCACATGAATAGTGCCGATAGACAGCACAATACATGTTCCTCCCTGCACACCCTGCAGCATGTGTAACTCATAAGTGTCCAGGAAAACATGGCAGAGGTGGCAACCCTATGTACAGTCCCTGTATTCTCCCCTCTCTGACCTCCGATTCACTCCCCAGACCCTCTAAAGTCTCTCAGCCCTCCTCTGTCTCACACTCCAGCCCTTGTACAGGCTCTCAGCCCCCTCTGTCTCACACCTCAGCCCCTGTACAGGTTCTCAGCCTCTCGCTCTCTCAAACCCCATTCCCTGTACAGGTTCTTAGCCTCTCGCTCACACCCCATTCCCAGTACAGGTTACAGCTCCCCTCTGTCTCACACTTCAGCCCATGTACAGGTTCTTAGCCTCTCGCTCTCTCTCACATCCCAGCCCCAGTACAGGTTCTTAGCCTCTCGCTTACAACCCATTCCCAGTGCAGGTTACAGCTCCCCTCTGTCTCACACTTCAGCCCATGTACAGGTTCTTAGCCTCTCGCTCTCTCTCACATCCCAGCCCCAGTACAGGTTTTCAGCCCCCCTCTGTCTCATAATCCAGTCCCTATACAGACTCTCAACCTCTCTGTCTCACACCCCAGTCCCTGTGTAGACTCTCAGCCCCTTCTGTCTCACACCCCAATCCCTGTGTAGACTTTCAGCCCCCTCTGTCTCACACCCCAGCCCCTGTACAGACTCTCAACCCCTCTGTCTCACATCCCATCCCTTGTACAGGCTTTCAGCCCCCTCTGTCTCACATCCCAATTCTTCCCTTGTACAGGCTTTCAGCCCCCTCTGTCTCACACCTCTGCCCCTGTACAAACTCTCAACCCCTCTCTCTCTCTCTCTCTCTCTCTCACCCCAATCCTGTATTGGTTTTCAGCCCTCCTCTGCCTCCCACCTAAGCCCCTGTATAAGAAGATATCAGCCCTCCTCTCTCTCACACCCCAGCCCCTGTGCAGACTCTCAGCCCCCTCTGTCTCACGCTCTAGCTCCCATACAAACTCTTAGCCCTCTCCTTTGTCTCACACTTCAGCCCTTGTACATACCCTCAGTCCCCCTCACACCTCAGCCCCTGTATAGACTCTTAGCCCCCCCCCCCGTCTCACACCCCAGCCCCTGTACAGATTCTCAGACCCTCTCTCTCACACACCCCAGTCCTGTACTGGTTCTTAGTTCCCCTCTGACTCACACCTAAGCCCCTGTACAAGATCTCAGTCCCCTCTCACAGCCCAGAACTGGTTCTCAGCCCCCTCTGTCTCAAACCTTGTACCCTGTAAAAGACTCTCAGCCCCCCCCCCCCCTCTCTCTCACTCTCTCTCTTACAGCCCAGTCCTGTACTGGTTCTCAGCCCCCTCTGCCTCACACCTCATACCGTGTACAAGTTCTCAGACCCCTCTGTTTCACACCCAGTCCCTGTGGAGACTCTCAGTCCCCTTCTGTCTCATACTCCAGCTCCTTTATATCCTCTCAGCCTCCTTTGTCTCACACCCCAGCCCCTGCTCAAACTATCAGCACTCCCCTCTGTATCACACTCCAGTCCCTGTAAAGACCCTCAGCCCCCTCACATCCCAGCGCCTGTACAGACTCTCAGCACCCCTCACAACTCAGCCCCTTTATAGATTATCAGACCCCCTCTGTCTCACACCCAAGCCCCTGTACAGACTCTCAGCCTCCCTCCATCTCACATCCCAGCACCTGTAGAGACTCAGCACCCCTCACAACTCAGCCCCTTTATAGATACCCAACCCCCCTCTGTCTCACACCCAAGCCCCTGTACAGACTCTCAGCCTCCCTCCATCTCACATCCCAGCTCCTGTAGAGACTCAGCACCCCTCACAACTCAGCCCCTTTATAGATACCCAACCCCCCTCTGTCTCACACCCAAGCCCCTGTACAGACTCTCAGCCTCCCTCCATTTCACATCCCAGCTCCTGTAGAGACCCTCAGCCCCAATCACACCCCAGCTCCTGTAGAGACTCACAGACCTCTCACTCACACACCAGTCTCTGTTTTGGATCTTAGTCCCCCTCTGCCTCACACCTAAGCACCTGTAAAGTCTCTTAGCCCTCTATGTCTCACACACCCCTGCTCTTGTACAGACTCTCAGCCCCTCTCACACCTCAGCTCTTGTAGAGACTCAGACAACTCTCTCTCTCTCACACACACACATCAGTCCCTGTATTGGTTCTTAGTCCCCCTCTGCCTCACACCTAAGCCCCTGTACAGTCTCTTCCCCCCCTCTGTCTCACACCCCATCCCCTATACAGACTTTCAGCCCTCTCTGTATCACACTCCAGCCTATGTATGTACAGTCACACTCCAGCCTATGTACAGATGCTCAGCCCTCCTTACACCCCAGTCCCTGTATAGACTCTCAGCCCCCTCTGTCTCACACACCCCAGCCCCTATACCGATTAGCAGTCCCTTTCTCTCTCTCTCACACACCCCAGTCCTGAACTGGTTCACAGTCCTCCTCTGCCCCACACCTAAGACCCTTTACAGACTATTAACCCCCTCTGGCTCAGGCATCAACCGCTCTCAGTCTTAGACCCCAGCCCCTATACAGACCCACAGCACCGCAGTCTCACACCCTGTACAGGTTCTCAGCTCCCTGTCCCATCTGTCTCGCACATAAAGCCCTCATCGTACTCTTAATTCCTCTCTCCGCACCCACAGCTCACCCTCTTAACCCCACTCTCTTCAACCCTCACCCTTAGGCGGTTAATGTTAGTTGTCAGTCACGCTTCCTTAAATCACTTTTAATACCTGGTAGCAGCTAGATCCGGTTCCGGTTAAAGGACAGATGATGTCACTGCAGTCACGTGGCTTCTGTGTGTTCACGGTCCTTTTGCTGCAAGGGATCTAGCTGCTACTCGAGGATAGAGTACTGGAATGAGGCTGTGTGTGTGGCAGAGGGAACCTCTTTATAATATTATCTGTATATAATGCACTAGGGAGGTATTTGTGTGTGAGGCAATGGGAATATCTATATAATATTATATACTTGTAGATAAGGTACAACTGGGATTATTGAACTATCAACCGTGTGATCTAGATTCTCGCCTCTTTTACCGTACGTGACGCTAATGCATACAGTTTCCTCTGCACTGCATGCTGGGAATTTGTTCATGGTTTCCTGCTTCCGTTTGATTCCTGCTGAAGATCATGATGGAACGAACGCTGGCAATTGTCTCCTGGGATGTATAGCACTTTGGTTGAGACTAGATTCTATCCCTCTAAAGGACATTGTCCTTTCTGAGAATGGGATTTAGCTCACTCAGTGTGAAAAAGCTAAATCCCATACTGCTAAAGGACATTTTGCCCCCTAGTGGTCATGTCCTGTATAGGGATGGGAATTAGCCCGCTCACAGTGACAAAGATAGATCCCATACTGCTAAAGGATATTTTTGCCCCCTAGTGGTCATGTCCTGTATAGGGATGGGAATTAGCCTGTTCAAATTGACAGAGCTAGATCACATACTGCTAAAGGACATCTTGCCCTCTAGTGGTCAGGTCCTGTATAGGGATGGGAATTAGCCCGCTCACAGTGACAAAGATAGATCCCATACTGCTAAAGGATATGTTTGCCCCCTAGTGGTCATGTCCTGTATAGGGATGGGAATTAGCCTGTTCACAGTGAAAAAGATAGATCCCATACAGTTAAAGGATATTGATGTCACTAGTGGTCATGTCCTGTATAGGGATGGGAATTAGCCTGTTCAAGGTGACAGAGCTAGATCACATACTGCTAAAGGATATGTTTGCCCCCTAGTGGTCATGTTCTGTATAGGGATGGGAATTAGCCTGTTCAAATTGACAGAGCTAGATCACATACTGCTAAAGGAAATCTTGCCCCCTAGTGGTCAGGTCCTGTATAGGGATGGGAATTAGCCCGCTCACAGTGACAAAGATAGATCCCATACTGCTAAAGGATATGTTTGCCCCCTAGTGGTCATGTCCTGTATAGGGATGGGAATTAGCCTGTTCACAGTGAAAAAGATAGATCCCATACAGTTAAAGGATATTGATGTCACTAGTGGTCATGTCCTGTATAGGGATGGGAATTAGCCTGTTCAAGGTGACAGAGCTAGATCACATACTGCTAAAGGATATGTTTGCCCCCTAGTGGTCATGTCCTGTATAGGGATGGGAATTAGCCTGTTCAAAGTGACAGAGCTAGATCACATACTACTAAAGGACATTTTGGCCCGATAGTGGTCATGTCCTGGATAGGGACAGAGCTAAATCACCTACTGCAAAACATGTTGCCCATATACAGCTTGCTTATACAGCTGTTTATTGTCCCATCTCTTATAGTAACTGAAAGGTGTTATAATATAGGTATTTCAGTGGCGTTTTAGTACAGAATGATAGCTTTTTATTATACTAATATGCCCTATTAAACTTCAAACCTTAAAAGATTCCTCCAGAAAGGACAGCGTGAAGCAAATCAGGGCATGGTCAGGTGGTCCTCAGCAAAACAGGACATTTATAAGGGCTGGGAGAGCTGCAGCAGGGACTGTAGGTTATTTTGCCCCTCATCAATATGACGCATAGGGATTATAAGTGGTGAATTCTCTGTAATGACCATAGAAGCCGCTAACATTTACAGATTAAATAGAAGACAAGTGGATGAGACAACCCTGGAGTTCTTCAGGCTTTAAAGGGACATGAAACCAAATTTTAAACAACTTTCTAATTTACTTCTATTATCTAATTTGCTTCATTCTCTTGATATCACTTGCTGAAAATCATATCTAGATATGCTCAGTAGCTGCTGATTGGTTGCTGCACAGAAAGGCCTTGTGTGATTGGCTCACACATGTGCATTGCTATTTCTTCAACAAAGGATATGTAAAGAATTGAGCAAATTAGATAATAGAAGTAAATTGGAAAGTTGTTTAAAATTGCATGCCCTATCTGAATCATGAAAGTTTAATTTTGACTAGACTGTCCCTTTAAGGGCTCCATTTATTAAGTAGTGTGATAACTGCTGCTTTTTACAATCTCCGTCATCTCTGAGTTGACAGAGAGAAATCACCCTGAGCACGCTTGCTTGGAGTGATTGACAGGCCTTTCCCTGCCTTGCGGGAAGGGGGTGGCAGTACACACTCGGTAAATTTTGGTACATACAAATAGAGGACATACAGATTCAAGTTTAGAACCCTGTCCACACGGCCAATTGTACACCTGGCCCTTTGTCTAAACGATCATTTCTAAGCTAAACCACATTATTCTTTGTATGTATTTAGAAGCTATTCGTGTTTCAATGACATATGCTATGTGTACCCCATGCACCAGCAATCAGACATCACCCTGCTCAGAGAGACTGTGGCATCTTGTATGAAATAAATGGGGGCAATATTCAACAGGGCCCTTTCTTTAAAAAGGTGCCATGTTTAAATCTTTGTGTATAAGACATAAACAGCATGTGTGCATATGCTGCTGATATAGTGATGACAGTATCATTATTTTGTTAATACAAGTCTATTGTAAAAAAGTGTCTGTTAAAACCAAAATGTATCACTGTAATGTGTCTAATTTTATGCTACCAGGCTAATGGAGTTGTGCCTTGCTTGCATGGTTTCACTAGTTTTTATTCTACACTTGTATTGATAAGACCAGTAATGCATCACTGTAATGTGTCTAATTTTATGCTACCAGGTAATGGAGTTGTGCCTTGCATGGTTTCACTAGTTTTTTATGCTACACTTGTATTGATAAGACCAGGATATCATATAACTTGTATTGATAAGACCAGTATATCATATAACTTGTGTTTAGAATGTTCTCTTCGCAAAGTTAAAATCCCTTCTACATGTTTATTGAGATTATGTTCCTATCACCTAAAGGGATAAAAAAACATTTTTTTTCTTTCACGATTTGGATAGAGAATCCAATTTTAAAGAAATTTCCAATTTACATCTACTGTGATATTTGCTTAATTGTCTTGGTATCATTTCTTGAAGGAGCAGCACTGGGAACTGGGTGAGCCAATAACAAGAGGCATATTAGTGCAGCCACCAATCACCAGCTAGCTGACAGAAGTGAATCGCTGCTCCTGTGACTACCTAGGTATGCTTTTCACCAAATGATACCAAGTAATGAAGCAAATTAGTTAATAGAAGTAACTAGGAAAATGTTTAAAACTGCATGTTCTATCTGACTTGTCAGTTAACTCTCTCATTAATATCAGTCACATTTGAATCATCAGACTATAGCAGCAGTAAGGCAGCTTTTCCCAATAAAGGCCACAAACCAAACAATACTGTAACTTTATTTTAAATTTCTCTACATATAAACATGTGATTGGTTTGTCCGTTTATAGTTTGATAGCTAAGTTTGCTTGTGTATAGTGAGTCTATAGTATGCTTGTGTACAGTGAGTCTATAGTATGCTTGTGTATAGAGTCTATAGTATGCTTGTGTACAGTGAGTCTATAGTATGCTTGTGTATAGAGTCTATAGTATGCTTGTGTATAGAGTCTATAGTATGCTTGTGTACAGTGAGTCTATAGTATGCTTGTGTATAGAGTCTATAGTATGCTTGTGTATAGTCTATAGTATGCTTGTGTATAGTCTATAGTATGCTCGTGTATAGAGTCTATAGTATGCTTGTGTACAGTGAGTCTATAGTATGCTCGTGTATAGAGTCTATAGTATGCTTGTGTACAGTGAGTCTATAGTATGCTTGTGTATAGTCTATAGTATGCTTGTGTATAGTCTATAGTATGCTCGTGTATAGAGTCTATAGTATGCTTGTGTACAGAGTCTATAGTATGCTCGTGTATAGAGTCTATAGTATGCTTGTGTACAGTGAGTCTATAGTATGCTTGTGTATAGAGTCTATAGTATGCTTGTGTATAGTCTATAGTATGCTCGTGTATAGAGTCTATAGTATGCTTGTATACAGTGAGTCTATAGCATAGGAGCACCAAAGGCTAAAGTAATCTATCAGGGCTATAAAAGAAACCTGCAACAGATAATGTTGCAGTGGGCCACTTAAAGACAAAATATACAACAAATGGTGACCTATCTAACAAATAAATATTTGTTAGATAGGCTTGTATTCTTCACTGGTGAGTTAATTCCCTATTTTATTCTCTTGGTTAGATGGTTTTTGCATTTGTTTTTACTTTTACAGGCTGAGCATATCCAGGTCCCGTGACCATTGGTTGTTATACCTAGTTGTTCCGCACCACCAAGGCTGTTGCAGCATTATTTAAGACAACCTTTTAGGATATTATCTCAGGAAATTCTAAAGGACAATATTCAGGATCCTTTCACTTATATGTTCTAAGAACAGACTGTCACTGGGATTATTAAAAACACTCATCAGAGACGTTTTTTGTACACTATTTTTGCATTTTTCAATTAATAATTTTTTTGCCCCAAGAGGGGCGTTTATTCACTTGGGTACCCACTTGACTGTATTATTGTACATTGTATATATGCCAATGTCTGTTATTTATTTGTAACTCACTATATCTGGCACATAATTTGCACCTTAAGGTGGCACACACTTATCACAGGTCCTAATGTATCTGCTTATGCTTAGCCAGATTTAGTAAACTGTATAAATATTTCTGTTTTTTTTATATCTGCTACAATTAAATAATGTTTTTATATCTGCTACAATTAAATAATATGTTTTTATATCTGCTACCAATATCTATTTGTTAGATAGGCCACTATCTATTTGTTAGATAGGTCACCATTTTTTGTATCTTTTGTCTTTAAGTGGCCCACTGCAACATTATCTGTTGCAGGTTTCTTGTATAGCCCTGATAGATTACTTTAGCCTTTGGCCCTCCTATTCTGTCACTTTTTCCCACGTAATTAGCTGGGTCCTTTGTTAGGAGGTCCCTTTATAGTGAGCTTGTTTTATTTTCCGGGCGTAGTCAATTACCCCTGTCATTTTTTTTACAGTGAGACTATAGTAGTGCTTGTGTATAGAGTCTATAGTATGCTTGTGCATAGTGCGTCTATAGTAGTGCTTGTGTATAGAGTCTATAGTATGCTTGTGTACAGTGCGTCTATAGTAATGCTTGTGTATAGAGTATATAGTAGTGCTTGTGCAGTGAGTCTATAGTAGTGCTTGTGTATAGTGCGTCTATAGTAGTGCTTGTGTATAGTGCGTCTATAGTAGTGCTTGTGTATAGTGCGTCTATAGTAGTGCTTGTGTATAGTGCGTCTATAGTAGTGCTTGTGTATAGTGCGTCTATAGTAGTGCTTGTGTATAGAGCGTCTATAGTAGTGCTTGTGTATAGTGCGTCTATAGTAGTGCTTGTGTATAGTGCGTCTATAGTATGCTTGTGTATAGTGCGTCTATAGTAGTGCTTGTGTATAGTGCGTCTATAGTAGTGCTTGTGTATAGTGCGTCTATAGTAGTGCTTGTGTATAGTGCGTCTATAGTAGTGCTTGTGTATAGTGCGTCTATAGTAGTGCTTGTGTATAGTGCGTCTATAGTAGTGCTTGTGTATAGTGCGTCTATAGTAGTGCTTGTGTATAGTGCGTCTATAGTAGTGCTTGTGTATAGTGCGTCTATAGTAGTGCTTGTGTATAGTGCGTCTATAGTAGTGCTTGTGTATAGAGCGTCTATAGTAGTGCTTGTGTATAGTGCGTCTATAGTAGTGCTTGTGTATAGAGTCCATAGTATGCTTGTGTATAGTGCGTCTATAGTAGTGCTTGTGTATAGAGTCTATAGTATGCTTGTGTATAGTGCGTCTATAGTAGTGCTTGTGTATAGTGCGTTTATAGTGGTGACGATGACAGTTTTGTAAGAACAGAGAAATATTTATTTTGTACAGAATAAACATTTATAAGAATTTCAACATCTTTGTTTATAGTCGATATTCTCCTTAATGTGTTATGGATCTAAGGGGGATTGTGATTGTTCAGGACAAAACTAAATATCATGTATTAAAGGGACATTCCGGTCAAAATCGAAATGCACTCAGATGAATGACATCCTTGAATAGAAACATATTTGCAATATAAATGTTTTGGCAAAAATGCTTCTAGTAAAAGTTATCACTGTTTTAGTGTTAACATTTTTCTCTGCACGTGCATGTGAGGCATAGCTAGATATTCTCAGTTCAACAGTATTTTAAATACTGCAGCTGTACAGAGCATCAGTAGGGCTTGTATTATGTCAGCAATTAACATATTGGGTCATTACCAGATGGTTCAAGCACCTTAGGCTCTCTGAGCAAGTGTTGTGTATAAAATGCTGGTGCACAGAGCATACTTAAATACACTTTTGAAACAGCTATAACTTTTATTAATTATTAGAAACATTTTTGCTAATACATCTATATTATGGAAATGCTGCTATTCAAAACTTAAATGCATCCATGTGGATTCCAATTTTGTCTGAAATGTCCCTTTAATGCAATTCACAATAACATAAAATGCAATATATTTAAATTAATCTAAAAAAATAAAAGGGGCAGTCTATGTGACGCCTCCTTATCTCAGTGCATTTTGAGTTTTTCCACAGCTAGACAGTGCTAGTTCAGGTATGCCATGGAAATAACATTGTGCTCAGTCATGTGGAGTTATTTATGAGTCAACACAGACTGGCTTAAAATAAGGGGGCAGTTTGCAGAGGCTTAGATACAAGGTAATCACAGAGGTAAAACGTAACTTAATATAACTGTGTTGGTTATGCAAAACTGGGGAATGGGTAATAACGGGATTATCTATCTTTATAAACAATAACAATTAAAGAGTAGACTTTCCCTTTAAAACAACTAATATAAGAGTAAAGTTTTAATCTCCATAAAAGTAATGGTGCAGCCATATTAATAAATAATGACAGTATATTGTAAAGTTGTTTAATTGCACATTATTAAACATTTTATATCACAAAACTAGTGTTTAATGCATATTTAAAATGATATCACTGATAAAGGGATAAAATATGTGCTCCAGCATTTATTTCTAAAGACTTAGGAGCAGGGGTCAGTAGGAGTGAGACTCAAATGACACTTGAGATAAGACTCCAATTAGCTTCAACCAGGTAGAACAGGAACACAAATCTCATCAGGATTTTTCAGCAGGTGTATACTTTGGTACTTTGCTGATATATATCACGCACATAACACATAGTTTAGTTTATTCTTATAGAAGTGCATTTACTGCTGAACAGACAAAAACTTGTTACATCTTCTTTAGATCTGTGAAGAAAAAAAAATGTTAAACACAAATATAATATTCTACTATCTACCCTCCATACTTACAACCACCCACAAACACAACTTATTTACAGTTTATGAGAGAGTGACAGCAAAAGAAAGCTGGAGACAGCAAGAGAGAAACAGCAAGAAAAAGTGAGATAAAGAGAGTGACCACACTAGAGAAAGAGCAAAAGAGAAAGCAATGGAGAGAGAGAGAGAGAGAGAGAGAGAGAGAGGCAGGAGAGAGAGAGAGGCAGGAGAGAGAGAGAGAGAGAGGCAGGAGAGATAGAGAGAGAGGCAGGAGAGAGAGAGAGAGAGAGGCAGGAGAGAGAGAGAGAGAGGCAGGAGAGAGAGAGAGAGAGGCAGGAGAGAGAGGCAGGAGAGAGAGAGAGAGAGAGGCAGGAGAGAGAGAGAGAGAGAGGCAGGAGAGAGAGAGAGAGAGAGAGAGAGAGAGGCAGGAGAGAGAGAGAGAGAGGCAGGAGAGAGAGAGAGAGAGAGGCAGGAGAGAGAGAGAGAGAGGCAGGAGAGAGAGAGGCAGGAGAGAGAGAGAGAGAGGCAGGAGAGAGAGAGAGAGAGGCAGGGGAGAGAGAGAGAGAGGCAGGAGAGAGAGAGGCAGGAGAGAGAGAGAGGCAGGAGAGAGAGAGAGAGGCAGGAGAGAGAGAGAGGCAGGAGAGAGAGAGAGAGAGAGGCAGGAGAGAGAGAGAGAGAGGCAGGAGAGAGAGAGAGAGAGGCAGGAGAGAGAGAGAGAGGCAGGAGAGAGAGAGAGAGGCAGGAGAGAGAGAGAGAGGCAGGAGAGAGAGAGAGAGAGGCAGGAGAGAGAGAGGCAGGAGAGAGAGAGGCAGGAGAGAGAGAGGCAGGAGAGAGAGAGGCAGGAGAGAGAGGCAGGAGAGAGAGAGAGAGGCAGGAGAGAGAGAGAGAGGCAGGAGAGAGAGAGAGAGGCAGGAGAGAGAGAGAGAGAGAGAGAGGCAGGAGAGAGAGAGAGAGAGGCAGGAGAGAGAGAGAGAGAGGCAGGAGAGAGAGAGGGGCAGGAGAGAGAGAGAGGCAGGAGAGAGAGAGAGGCAGGAGAGAGAGAGAGGCAGGAGAGAGAGAGAGGCAGGAGAGAGAGAGAGAGAGGCAGGAGAGAGAGAGAGGCAGGCAGGAGAGAGAGAGAGGCAGGAGAGAGAGAGAGGCAGGAGAGAGAGAGAGGCAGGAGAGAGAGAGAGAGAGGCAGGAGAGAGAGAGAGGCAGGAGAGAGAGAGAGAGAGGCAGGAGAGAGAGAGAGAGAGGCAGGAGAGAGAGAGAGAGAGGCAGGAGAGAGAGAGAGAGAGAGAGAGGCAGGAGAGAGAGAGAGGCAGGAGAGAGAGAGAGAGAGAGGCAGGAGAGAGAGAGAGAGAGAGGCAGGAGAGAGAGAGAGGCAGGAGAGGGAGAGAGAGAGGCAGCAGAGAGAGAGAGAGAGGCAGGAGAGAGAGAGAGAGGCAGGAGAGAGAGAGAGAGAGGCAGGAGAGAGAGAGAGGCAGGAGAGAGAGAGAGGCAGGAGAGAGAGAGAGGCAGGAGAGAGAGAGAGGCAGGAGAGAGAGAGAGAGGCAGGAGAGAGAGAGAGAGAGGCAGGAGAGAGAGAGAGAGAGAGGCAGGAGAGAGAGAGAGGCAGGAGAGAGAGAGAGAGAGGCAGGAGAGAGAGAGAGAGAGAGAGAGGCAGGAGAGAGAGAGAGGCAGGAGAGAGAGAGAGAGAGAGAGGCAGGAGAGAGAGAGAGGCAGGAGAGGGAGAGAGAGAGGCAGCAGAGAGAGAGAGAGAGGCAGGAGAGAGAGAGAGAGAGGCAGGAGAGAGAGAGAGAGAGGCAGGAGAGAGAGAGAGGCAGGAGAGAGAGAGAGGCAGGAGAGAGAGAGAGGCAGGAGAGAGAGAGAGGCAGGAGAGAGAGAGAGAGAGAGGCAGGAGAGAGAGAGAGAGAGAGAGGCAGGAGAGAGAGAGAGAGAGAGGCAGGAGAGAGAGAGGCAGGAGAGAGAGAGAGAGAGGCAGGAGAGAGAGAGAGAGAGGCAGGAGAGAGAGAGAGAGAGAGGCAGGAGAGAGAGAGAGAGAGGCAGGAGAGAGAGAGAGAGAGGCAGGAGAGAGAGAGGCAGGAGAGAGAGAGAGAGGCAGGAGAGAGAGAGAGAGGCAGGAGAGAGAGAGAGAGGCAGGAGAGAGAGAGGCAGGAGAGAGAGAGAGAGAGGCAGGAGAGAGAGAGAGGCAGGAGAGAGAGAGAGGCAGGAGAGAGAGAGAGAGGCAGGAGAGAGAGAGAGAGGCAGGAGAGAGAGAGAGAGGCAGGAGAGAGAGAGAGAGAGGCAGGAGAGAGAGAGAGAGGCAGGAGAGAGAGAGAGAGAGGCAGGAGAGAGAGAGAGAGAGGCAGGAGAGAGAGAGAGAGGCAGGAGAGAGAGAGAGAGAGGCAGGAGAGAGAGAGAGAGAGGCAGGAGAGAGAGAGAGGCAGGAGAGAGAGAGAGAGGCAGGAGAGAGAGAGAGAGGCAGGAGAGAGAGAGAGAGGCAGGAGAGAGAGAGAGAGGCAGGAGAGAGAGAGAGGCAGGAGAGAGAGAGAGAGGCAGGAGAGAGAGAGAGAGGCAGGAGAGAGAGAGAGAGGCAGGAGAGAGAGAGAGAGGCAGGAGAGAGAGAGAGAGGCAGGAGAGAGAGAGAGAGAGACAGGAGAGAGAGAGAGAGAGACAGGAGAGAGAGAGAGAGGCAGGAGAGAGAGAGAGAGAGAGAGACAGGAGAGAGAGAGAGAGAGGCAGGAGAGAGAGAGAGGCAGGAGAGAGAGAGAGGCAGGAGAGAGAGAGAGGCAGGAGAGAGAGAGAGGCAGGAGAGAGAGAGAGGCAGGAGAGAGAGAGAGGCAGGAGAGAGAGAGAGGCAGGAGAGAGAGAGAGGCAGGAGAGAGAGGCAGGAGAGAGAGAGAGAGGCAGGAGAGAGAGAGAGAGAGAGGCAGGAGAGAGAGAGAGAGGCAGGAGAGAGAGAGAGGCAGGAGAGAGAGAGAGAGGCAGGAGAGGGAGAGAGAGAGAGGCAGGAGAGAGAGAGAGAGAGAGAGAGAGAGAGAGGCAGGAGAGAGAGAGAGAGAGGCAGGAGAGAGAGAGAGGCAGGAGAGAGAGAGAGAGAGGCAGGAGAGAGAGAGAGAGAGGCAGGAGAGAGAGAGAGGCAGGAGAGAGAGAGAGAGAGGCAGGAGAGAGAGAGAGAGAGGCAGGAGAGAGAGAGAGAGAGAGAGGCAGGAGAGAGAGAGGGGCAGGAGAGAGAGAGAGGCAGGAGAGAGAGAGAGGCAGGAGAGAGAGAGAGGCAGGAGAGAGAGAGAGGCAGGAGAGAGAGAGAGGCAGGAGAGAGAGAGAGGCAGGAGAGAGAGAGAGGCAGGAGAGAGAGAGAGGCAGGAGAGAGAGAGAGGCAGGAGAGAGAGAGAGGCAGGAGAGAGAGAGAGGCAGGAGAGAGAGAGAGGCAGGAGAGAGAGAGAGGCAGGAGAGAGAGAGAGAGGCAGGAGAGAGAGAGAGAGGCAGGAGAGAGAGAGGCGCAGGAGAGAGAGAGAGAGGCGCAGGAGAGAGAGAGAGAGAGAGGCAGGAGAGATAGAGAGAGAGGCAGGAGAGAGAGAGAGAGAGAGGCAGGAGAGAGAGAGAGAGAGAGGCAGGAGAGAGAGAGAGAGGCAGGAGAGAGAGAGAGAGAGGCAGGAGAGAGAGAGAGAGAGAGGCAGGAGAGAGAGAGAGAGAGGCAGGAGAGAGAGAGAGAGAGAGGCAGGAGAGAGAGAGAGAGAGGCAGGAGAGAAAGAGAGAGAGAGGCAGGAGAGAAAGAGAGAGAGAGGCAGGAGAGAGAGGCAGGAGAGGGAGAGAGAGAGGCAGCAGAGAGAGAGAGAGAGGCAGGAGAGAGAGAGAGGCAGGAGAGAGAGAGAGGCAGGAGAGAGAGAGAGGCAGGAGAGAGAGAGAGGCAGGAGAGAGAGAGAGGCAGGAGAGAGAGGCAGGAGAGAGAGAGAGAGAGGCAGGAGAGAGAGAGAGAGGCAGGAGAGAGAGAGAGGCAGGAGAGAGAGAGAGAGAGAGGCAGGAGAGAGAGAGAGAGAGGCAGGAGAGAGAGAGAGAGAGAGGCAGGAGAGAGAGAGAGAGAGGCAGGAGAGAAAGAGAGAGAGAGGCAGGAGAGAAAGAGAGAGAGAGGCAGGAGAGAGAGGCAGGAGAGGGAGAGAGAGAGGCAGCAGAGAGAGAGAGAGAGGCAGCAGAGAGAGAGAGAGAGGCAGGAGAGAGAGAGAGGCAGGAGAGAGAGAGAGGCAGGAGAGAGAGAGAGGCAGGAGAGAGAGAGAGGCAGGAGAGAGAGAGAGGCAGGAGAGAGAGAGAGAGAGAGGCAGGAGAGAGAGAGAGAGGCAGGAGAGAGAGAGAGAGAGGCAGGAGAGAGAGAGAGAGAGAGACAGGAGAGAGAGAGAGAGGCAGGAGAGAGAGAGAGAGAGAGACAGGAGAGAGAGAGAGAGAGAGAGAGAGAGAGAGAGGCAGGAGAGAGAGAGAGGCAGGAGAGAGAGAGAGGCAGGAGAGAGAGAGAGGCAGGAGAGAGAGAGAGGCAGGAGAGAGAGAGAGGCAGGAGAGAGAGAGAGAGGCAGGAGAGAGAGAGAGAGAGAGGCAGGAGAGAGAGAGAGAGAGAGGCAGGAGAGAGAGAGAGGCAGGAGAGAGAGAGAGAGAGGCAGGAGAGAGAGAGAGGCAGGAGAGAGAGAGAGAGAGGCAGGAGAGAGAGAGAGGCAGGAGAGAGAGAGAGAGAGAGGCAGGAGAGAGAGAGAGGCAGGAGAGAGAGAGAGGCAGGAGAGAGAGAGAGGCAGGAGAGAGAGAGAGGCAGGAGAGAGAGAGAGAGAGAGAGAGGCAGGAGAGAGAGAGAGAGAGGCAGGAGAGAGAGAGAGAGGCAGGAGAGAGAGAGAGAGAGGCAGGAGAGAGAGAGAGGCAGGAGAGAGAGAGAGAGGCAGGAGAGAGAGAGAGAGAGGCAGGAGAGAGAGAGAGAGAGGCAGGAGAGAGGGAGAGAGAGAGAGAGAGGCAGGAGAGAGAGAGAGAGAGAGGCAGGAGAGAGAGAGAGAGAGAGGCAGGAGAGAGAGAGAGAGAGAGGCAGGAGAGAGAGAGGGGCAGGAGAGAGAGAGAGGCAGGAGAGAGAGAGAGGCAGGAGAGAGAGAGAGGCAGGAGAGAGAGAGAGGCAGGAGAGAGAGAGAGGCAGGAGAGAGAGAGAGGCAGGAGAGAGAGAGAGGCAGGAGAGAGAGAGAGGCAGGAGAGAGAGAGAGGCAGGAGAGAGAGAGAGGCAGGAGAGAGAGAGAGGCAGGAGAGAGAGAGAGAGGCGCAGGAGAGAGAGAGAGAGGCGCAGGAGAGAGAGAGAGAGGCGCAGGAGAGAGAGAGAGAGGCAGGAGAGATAGAGAGAGGCAGGAGAGAGAGAGAGAGGCAGGAGAGAGAGAGAGAGAGAGAGAGGCAGGAGAGAGAGAGAGAGAGAGGCAGGAGAGAGAGAGAGAGGCAGGAGAGAGAGAGAGGCAGGAGAGAGAGAGAGGCAGGAGAGAGAGAGAGAGAGGCAGGAGAGAGAGGCAGGAGAGAGAGAGAGAGAGGCAGGAGAGAGAGAGAGAGGCAGGAGAGAGAGAGAGAGAGGCAGGAGAGAGAGAGAGAGGCAGGAGAGAAAGAGAGAGAGAGGCAGGAGAGAAAGAGAGAGAGAGGCAGGAGAGAGAGGCAGGAGAGGGAGAGAGAGAGGCAGCAGAGAGAGAGAGAGAGGCAGGAGAGAGAGAGAGAGGCAGGAGAGAGAGAGAGAGAGGCAGGAGAGAGAGAGAGAGAGGCAGGAGAGAGAGAGAGAGAGAGGCAGGAGAGAGAGAGAGGCAGGAGAGAGAGAGAGGCAGGAGAGAGAGAGAGAGAGGCAGGAGAGAGAGAGAGAGAGAGGCAGGAGAGAGAGAGAGGCAGGAGAGAGAGAGAGAGGCAGGAGAGAGAGAGGCAGGAGAGAGAGAGGCAGGAGAGAGAGAGGCAGGAGAGAGAGAGGCAGGAGAGAGAGAGAGGCAGGAGAGAGAGAGAGAGGCAGGAGAGAGAGAGAGGCAGGAGAGAGAGAGAGAGGCAGGAGAGAGAGAGAGAGAGGCAGGAGAGAGAGAGAGAGGCAGGAGAGAGAGAGGCAGGAGAGAGAGAGAGAGGCAGGAGAGAGAGAGAGAGGCAGGAGAGAGAGAGAGAGGCAGGAGAGAGAGGCAGGAGAGAGAGAGAGAGGCAGGAGAGAGAGAGAGGCAGGAGAGAGAGGCAGGAGAGAGAGAGAGGCAGGAGAGAGAGAGAGGCAGGAGAGAGAGAGAGAGAGGCAGGAGAGAGAGAGAGAGAGGCAGGAGAGAGAGAGAGAGGCAGGAGAGAGAGGCAGGAGAGAGAGAGAGGCAGGAGAGAGAGAGAGAGGCAGGAGAGAGAGAGAGGCAGGAGAGAGAGAGAGAGAGGCAGGAGAGAGAGAGAGGCAGGAGAGAGAGAGAGAGAGGCAGGAGAGAGAGAGAGAGGCAGGAGAGAGAGAGAGAGGCAGGAGAGAGAGGCAGGAGAGAGAGAGAGAGGCAGGAGAGAGAGAGAGAGGCAGGAGAGAGAGGCAGGAGAGAGAGAGGCAGGAGAGAGAGGCAGGAGAGAGAGAGAGAGAGGCAGGAGAGAGAGAGAGAGGCAGGAGAGAGAGGCAGGAGAGAGAGAGAGAGGCAGGAGAGAGAGAGAGAGAGAGGCAGGAGAGAGAGGCAGGAGAGAGAGAGAGGCAGGAGAGAGAGAGAGGCAGGAGAGAGAGAGAGAGAGGCAGGAGAGAGAGAGAGAGAGAGGCAGGAGAGAGAGAGAGGCAGGAGAGAGAGAGAGGCAGGAGAGAGAGAGAGAGGCAGGAGAGAGAGAGAGGCAGGAGAGAGAGAGAGGCAGGAGAGAGAGAGAGAGAGAGAGGCAGGAGAGAGAGAGAGGGAGAGAGGCAGGAGAGAGAGAGAGGCAGGAGAGAGAGAGAGGCAGGAGAGAGAGAGAGAGAGAGGCAGGAGAGAGAGAGAGAGAGAGGCAGGAGAGAGAGAGAGAGAGGCAGGAGAGAGAGAGAGAGAGGCAGGAGAGAGAGAGAGAGAGAGGCAGGAGAGAGAGAGAGAGAGAGGCAGGAGAGAGAGAGAGAGGCAGGAGAGAGAGAGAGAGAGGCAGGAGAGAGAGAGAGAGAGAGAGAGAGAGAGAGGCAGGAGAGAGAGAGAGAGGCAGGAGAGAGAGAGAGAGGCAGGAGAGAGAGAGAGAGGCAGGAGAGAGAGAGGCAGGAGAGAGAGAGAGGCAGGAGAGAGAGAGGCAGGAGAGAGAGAGAGAGAGAGAGGCAGGAGAGAGAGAGAGAGGCAGGAGAGAGAGAGAGGCAGGAGAGAGAGAGAGAGGCAGGAGAGAGAGAGAGAGGCAGGAGAGAGAGAGAGAGGCAGGAGAGAGAGAGAGAGGCAGGAGAGAGAGAGAGAGGCAGGAGAGAGAGAGGCAGGAGAGAGAGAGGCAGGAGAGAGAGAGGCAGGAGAGAGAGAGGCAGGAGAGAGAGAGGCAGGAGAGAGAGAGAGGCAGGAGAGAGAGAGGCAGGAGAGAGAGAGGCAGGAGAGAGAGAGAGGCAGGAGAGAGAGAGAGAGGCAGGAGAGAGAGAGAGAGGCAGGAGAGAGAGAGAGAGAGGCAGGAGAGAGAGAGAGGCAGGAGAGAGAGAGAGAGAGAGAGGCAGGAGAGAGAGAGAGGCAGGAGAGAGAGAGAGGCAGGAGAGAGAGAGAGGCAGGAGAGAGAGAGAGGCAGGAGAGAGAGAGAGAGAGAGGCAGGAGAGAGAGAGAGAGAGAGGCAGGAGAGAGAGAGAGAGAGAGGCAGGAGAGAGAGAGAGAGAGAGAGACAGGAGAGAGAGAGAGAGGCAGGAGAGAGAGAGAGAGAGGCAGGAGAGAGAGAGGCAGGAGAGAGAGAGGCAGGAGAGAGAGAGGCAGGAGAGAGAGAGAGAGGCAGGAGAGAGAGAGAGAGGCAGGAGAGAGAGAGAGAGGCAGGAGAGAGAGAGAGAGGCAGGAGAGAGAGAGAGAGGCAGGAGAGAGAGAGAGAGGCAGGAGAGAGAGAGAGGCAGGAGAGAGAGAGAGAGAGAGGCAGGAGAGAGAGAGAGAGAGAGAGGCAGGAGAGAGAGAGAGGCAGGAGAGAGAGAGAGGCAGGAGAGAGAGAGAGAGAGAGGCAGGAGAGAGAGAGAGAGAGGCAGGAGAGAGAGAGAGAGAGAGGCAGGAGAGAGAGAGAGAGAGGCAGGAGAGAGAGAGAGAGGGGCAGGAGAGAGAGAGAGAGAGAGACAGGAGAGAGAGAGAGGCAGGAGAGAGAGAGAGGCAGGAGAGAGAGAGAGGCAGGAGAGAGAGAGAGGCAGGAGAGAGAGAGAGGCAGGAGAGAGAGAGAGGCAGGAGAGAGAGAGAGAGGCGCAGGAGAGAGAGAGAGAGGCGCAGGAGAGAGAGAGAGAGGCGCAGGAGAGAGAGAGAGAGGCAGGAGAGAGAGAGAGAGAGGCAGGAGAGAGAGAGAGAGGGGCAGGAGAGAGAGAGAGAGAGAGGCAGGAGAGAGAGAGAGGCAGGAGAGAGAGAGAGGCAGGAGAGAGAGAGAGGCAGGAGAGAGAGAGAGGCAGGAGAGAGAGAGAGGCAGGAGAGAGAGAGAGAGGCAGGAGAGAGAGAGAGGCAGGAGAGAGAGAGAGGCAGGAGAGAGAGAGAGGCAGGAGAGAGAGAGAGAGGCAGGAGAGAGAGAGAGAGAGGCAGGAGAGAGAGAGAGAGAGGCAGGAGAGAGAGAGAGAGAGAGGCAGGAGAGAGAGAGAGAGGCAGGAGAGAGAGAGGCAGGAGAGAGAGAGAGAGGCAGGAGAGAGAGAGAGAGAGGCAGGAGAGAGAGAGAGAGGCAGGAGAGAGAGAGAGAGGCAGGAGAGAGAGAGGCAGGAGAGAGAGAGAGAGGCAGGAGAGAGAGAGAGAGGCAGGAGAGAGAGAGAGGCAGGAGAGAGAGAGAGAGAGGCAGGAGAGAGAGAGAGAGGCAGGAGAGAGAAAGAGAGGCAGGAGAGAGAGAGAGAGGCAGGAGAGAGAGAGAGGCAGGAGAGAGAGAGAGGCAGGAGAGAGAGAGAGGCAGGAGAGAGAGAGAGGCAGGAGAGAGAGAGAGAGGCAGGAGAGAGAGAGAGAGGCAGGAGAGAGAGAGAGAGGCAGGAGAGAGAGAGGCAGGAGAGAGAGAGGCAGGAGAGAGAGAGAGAGAGAGAGGCAGGAGAGAGAGAGAGGCAGGAGAGAGAGAGAGAGGCAGGAGAGAGAGAGAGGCAGGAGAGAGAGAGAGAGAGAGAGAGGCAGGAGAGAGAGAGGCAGGAGAGAGAGAGAGAGAGAGGCAGGAGAGAGAGAGAGAGAGAGGCAGGAGAGAGAGAGAGAGGCAGGAGAGAGAGAGAGAGGCAGGAGAGAGAGAGAGGGGCAGGAGAGAGAGAGAGAGAGGCAGGAGAGAGAGAGAGGGGCAGGAGAGAGAGAGAGAGAGGCAGGAGAGAGAGAGAGGCAGGAGAGAGAGAGAGGCAGGAGAGAGAGAGAGAGAGAGAGAGAGGCAGGAGAGAGAGAGGCAGGAGAGAGAGAGAGAGAGAGGCAGGAGAGAGAGAGAGAGAGAGAGGCAGGAGAGAGAGAGAGAGGCAGGAGAGAGAGAGGCAGGAGATGAGAGAGGCAGGAGAGAGAGAGGCAGGAGAGAGAGAGGCAGGAGAGAGAGAGAGGCAGGAGAGAGAGAGAGGCAGGAGAGAGAGAGAGGCAGGAGAGAGAGAGGCAGGAGAGAGAGAGAGGCAGGAGAGAGAGAGAGAGGCAGGAAGAGAGAGAGAGGCAGGAGAGAGAGAGGCAGGAGAGAGAGAGGCAGGAGAGAGAGAGGCAGGAGAGAGAGAGAGAGAGAGAGGCGGAGAGAGAGAGAGAGGCAGGAGAGAGAGAGAGGCAGGAGAGAGAGAGAGGCAGGAGAGAGAGAGAGGCAGGAGAGAGAGAGAGAGAGAGAGAGGCAGGAGAGAGAGAGGCAGGAGAGAGAGAGAGAGAGAGGCAGGAGAGAGAGAGAGAGGCAGGAGAGAGAGAGAGAGGCAGGAGAGAGAGAGAGGGGCAGGAGAGAGAGAGAGAGAGGCAGGAGAGAGAGAGAGGGCAGGA
>NC_069502.1:836655531-836658031 GCF_027579735.1 Bombina bombina
GAGAGAGAGGCAGGAGAGAGAGAGAGGCAGGAGAGAGAGAGAGGCAGGAGAGAGAGAGAGAGAGAGGCAGGAGAGAGAGAGAGAGAGGCAGGAGAGAGAGAGAGAGAGAGAGAGAGGCAGGAGAGAGAGAGAGAGAGAGAGAGAGGCAGGAGAGAGAGAGAGAGGCAGGAGAGAGAGAGGCAGGAGAGAGAGAGAGGCAGGAGAGAGAGAGAGAGGCAGGAGAGAGAGAGAGGCAGGAGAGAGAGAGAGAGAGAGGCAGGAGAGAGAGGCAGGAGAGAGAGAGAGAGAGGCAGGAGAGAGAGAGAGAGGCAGGAGAGAGAGAGAGAGGCAGGAGAGAGAGAGAGAGGCAGGAGAGAGAGAGAGAGGCAGGAGAGAGAGAGAGAGGCAGGAGAGAGAGAGAGAGGCAGGAGAGAGAGGCAGGAGAGAGAGAGAGAGGCAGGAGAGAGAGAGAGAGGCAGGAGAGAGAGAGAGAGGCAGGAGAGAGAGAGAGGCAGGAGAGAGAGAGAGAGGCAGGAGAGAGAAGAGAGAGAGAGAGGCAGGAGAGAGAGAGAGAGAGAGAGAGAGAGAGAGAGAGGCAGGAGAGAGAGAGAGGCAGGAGAGAGAGAGAGGAGGCAGGAGGAGAGAGAGGAGGCAGGAGAGAGAGGGACGAGGAGAGTGAGAGAGGCAGGAGAGAGAGAGAGAGGGCAGGAGAGAGAGAGAGGCAGGAGGAGAGAGAGAGGCAGGAGAGAGAGAGAGAGGCAGGAGAGTGAGAGAGAGGCAGGAGAGAGAGAGAGGCAGGAGAGAGAGAGAGGCAGGAGAGAGAGAGAGGCAGGAGAGAGAGAGAGAGAGAGAGAGGTAGGAGAGAGAGGCAGGAGAGAGAGAGAGGCAGGAGAGAGAGACAGGAGAGAGAGAGAGAGGCAGGAGAGAAAGAGAGAGAGAGGCAGGAGAGAGAGAGAGGCAGGAGAGGGAGAGAGAGAGGCAGGAGAGAGAGAGAGGCAGGAGAGAGAGAGAGAGAGGCAGGAGAGAGAGAGAGAGGCAGGAGAGAGAGAGAGAGGCAGGAGAGAGAGAGGCAGAGAGAGAGAGAGGCAGGAGAGAGAGAGAGAGAGGCAGGAGAGAGAGAGAGAGGCAGGAGAGAGAGAGAGAGAGGCAGGAGAGAGAGAGAGAGGCAGGAGAGAGAGAGAGAGGCAGGAGAGAGAGAGGCAGAGAGAGAGAGAGGCAGGAGAGAGAGAGAGAGGCAGGAGAGAGAGAGAGAGGCAGGAGAGAGAGAGAGGCAGGAGAGAGAGAGAGGCAGGAGAGAGAGAGAGGCAGGAGAGAGAGAGAGAGGCAGGAGAGAGAGAGAGAGAGAGAGGCAGGAGAGAGAGAGAGAGAGAGAGAGGCAGGAGAGAGAGGCAGGAGAGAGAGAGAGAGGCAGGAGAGAGAGAGAGAGAGAGAGGCAGGAGAGAGAGAGAGGCAGGAGAGAGAGAGAGAGGCAGGAGAGAGAGAGAGGCAGGAGAGAGAGAGAGGCAGGAGAGAGAGAGAGGCAGGAGAGAGAGAGAGGCAGGAGAGAGAGAGAGAGAGGCAGGAGAGAGAGAGAGAGAGAGAGAGAGGCAGGAGAGAGAGAGAGAGAGAGAGAGAGAGGCAGGAGAGAGAGAGAGAGAGAGGCAGGAGAGAGAGAGGCAGGAGAGAGAGAGGCAGGAGAGAGAGAGAGGCAGGAGAGAGAGAGAGAGGCAGGAGAGAGAGAGAGAGAGGCAGGAGAGAGAGAGAGGCAGGAGAGAGAGAGAGGCAGGAGAGAGAGAGAGGCAGGAGAGAGAGAGAGGCAGGAGAGAGAGAGAGGCAGGAGAGAGAGAGAGGCAGGAGAGAGAGAGAGAGAGAGAGGCAGGAGAGAGAGAGAGAGAGGCAGGAGAGAGAGAGGCAGGAGAGAGAGAGAGAGAGAGAGGCAGGAGAGAGAGAGAGAGGCAGGAGAGAGAGGCAGGAGAGAGAGAGAGAGGCAGGAGAGAGAGAGAGAGGCAGGAGAGAGAGAGAGAGGCAGGAGAGAGAGAGAGAGGCAGGAGAGAGAGAGAGAGGCAGGAGAGAGAGAGAGAGAGGCAGGAGAGAGAGAGAGAGAGAGAGAGAGAGAGAGGCAGGAGAGAGAGAGAGGCAGGAGAGAGAGAGAGGCAGGAGAGAGAGAGAGGCAGGAGAGAGAGAGAGAGGCAGGAGAGAGAGAGGCAGGAGAGAGAGAGAGAGGCAGGAGAGAGAGAGAGGCAGGAGAGAGAGAGAGAGGCAGGAGAGAGAGAGAGAGAGGCAGGAGAGAGAGAGAGAGGCAGGAGAGAGAGAGAGAGAGAGGCAGGAGAGAGAGAGAGGCAGGAGAGAGAGAGAGAGGCAGGAGAGAGAGAGAGAGAGAGAGAGGCAGGAGAGAGAGAGAGAGAGAGGCAGGAGAGATAGAGAGAGGCAGGAGAGAGAGAGAGAGGCAGGAGAGAGAGAGAGAGAGAGAGAGGCAGGAGAGAGAGAGAGAGAGAGAGGCAGGAGAGAGAGAGAGAGGCAGGAGAGAGAGAGAGAGGCAGGA